>NC_058413.1:52231796-52251326 GCF_002201575.2 Neomonachus schauinslandi
CCCCCCCCCCCCCCCCCCCCCCCCCGCAAACCCATTCCCTGAGGGAATCTCTCCAGCCCGTACCTTCTGCGTGGCAAGGCCAGGACGCCGCGCTGGGCCTGCTCCTCCCCCTCGGCCACCCAAACAAGCAGCCCAGGCAGACTGTGGCCTTGGAGCGCAGGCCTGCGCTGTCCTGTCCGGGTGGCTGCGCGCTATTGTCGGCTGTGGAATGGCCGCCAAAATCCCAGCTGTGCTGCCAGAACCTAATCCCCTGTTCCGCTGAGCATTTGTGGGGAGGGGCCGAGGGGCCAAGGCACGGGACCTAGTACGGAAGGCACTGGCTGGAGCCCCTGCACAGGCACAGGCACTGGGACCCATGGGCAGAGCCTACAGGCTCTGCCTCTCCCCCATGGCCCAAAAGAAAAGATGTCGGACTCTGAGAAAACAAAACCACAGCGTTTCCACCCACTGAACAGTGACTCTCACAACGACTGGGAGAGAAACCCACCAGTCATCAGGCCCGCCCCCCACTCCTCTAGCTTTTACTTAGACCACCAATATTTATTAAGCACCTACTATGTGCAAGGCACTGCTATAGGACATAAAGGGAGTATACAAAGATGAATTAAACCCAGCCTCTACACTTAGCTAGGTTATAATTACACAGGAGATAAGAAATGTGCCTTGAAAATTGTATTTCAAACAGTATGTGATAACTCCCACAAAAGGATATAAAAATTCCAACTAGTTGAAAGTAGGTAAAAAGACTAAGAAAATCTCGGGAGAAAAAAAAAGACTAAGAAAATGAAGTGATATTTGAATGTGGATCTTAAAACATGTAGGTAAAATTTCCCCAGATAGAAATAGAAGAGTGGGGAAGAAGGGAAAGCAGAGAAGACTGTGGAAGTAGTCTGGAACAGACCTTTAAGTTGTGAGGTGAGGTCGGAGTTGGTGAATCTTGAACTCAAATAAAGATCTGAATGTTTATTTTGTTGTTTGTTTTTAACACAGAGATGTGGTACAGTGAGAACCGTATTTTCAGAAATTATTCTGGTATATAAAAGAAAGAGACTACCAGCAGGGAGGCAGGTCAGAAGGCTGCCACAACCAAAGGCAGGTAATGAGGACACGAAAAGGGAAAATGAGAGAGAATGGAAAGATGAGGAATGAGACACGATGAAGACAGGGAATGGCTGGAAGCAGAGGGAGAAATTGTAAAGGAGAGGAAAATGTGGGGGATGGCTGGGCAGACAAAAGGCCATATATAGACGTGGGGAGATGAGACAGATCTCTTATTAGAATAAGAGAGAAAACAAGGTATAATAAATAGCAGCTATTGCTTACTGAGTGCATATTATGTGCCACGCATACCCTGTTCTGCTGACCTAATGTGTATTAACTCATTAATCTGAAAAACTCCCTTGGTGAAGCAGGTACTATTACCACTCAACTCTACAGAGGAGGAAACTGAGCCACAGAGATGAAATAATTTGCCCAAGATCACACAGCTAGTGACTGGCCCAACTCTACACCACTTGGGGCTGTGTGACCGTGGCAGGTAACCTCTGGACCTCAGTATCCCTATTTGTAAAACAAAAATAAAGATATCTATTTTACAAGGTTATAATGAGGCTTAATCCCATAACATCTATAAGGTGGCCAACACACTGACTAGCACATAAGGCACAAGGTGGTGCTTAACAAAGGTTAATTCCTGTTCTGGGCATTTTGGCACCTAGTCACCAAGGTGTCCAAGCAGAAGCTGGCTGTTTGTCAAGAAAGCTAGTGGGGGTGCTCCTCCCTGGAGTGGGAGCTTGGATCCTCAGGATGCTTGCTCTCCTTCCATCAGGCTGCCTCTCTGAATTTTACTTGAAGGTCCAGCTCAAATTTCAACTCCTCAAATATTCCTTAACAGGTATCAGTGGTTATCTAAGGGAGGAGTTAGACTGTGGGGGAGTTTCTATACTATATGTTTCTTTTATATTTGAATTCATTCTAAATAAACATGTATTACATTGGTAATCACAAAAATGTGTCTACATTCTGCATTCAGCATTTGTGCTGCCTTAACTATATAAGCATGGAAGTCTTGTCCTCACATCTAGAATGTAAATGTCAAGGGCATAACCAGTTCCGTCTCTCTCTATGATCCCCCACAGTATCTAGCACACTAGGGCTCCTTGAATCTGTTCCATTGAAATACATCTGGATGGCAGGTTTCCAAATTTAACCCTCTGGGCACCAGAGAATGACTGGAGTGAGTGGTGGGAGTCAGACCAAGGCCCATTGCTGCAGAGACCCCCATCACCCGGCTTCTTCTCCCAGGCCCTTAGCTTTCCCACAGTATCACTTGCAGTCTGTGGTTAGCAACTGCTATTGGTAGAAAGTTCTTTATTCAAAGAAGGACCAGGAAAGCCAAGCCAAAGCAAAAACCAAAGCTTTTATAGAAAAGCAAAGTGGCAAACATAATTTAATGACTGGCATAATCAACACTCCAGGAAATGTATGAGGTGAAAATAGGAGGCAGGCCTGCTAAAACTCTCCTGGCTACATCTGGCATTGCGTCAGCCCTGAAGCTCCCCAGCACCTGAAAGAGTTGATACTGTGTCTCAAAAGAATACAAGAGATTCCCACCCCACTCCTCGGCTCTAAACTCCAGGCAACAGCTTCCAGCTGTGCAGCTGCAGAGGAATGAACTCTCCTCTGGAACCTCTCAGCCAAAACTGCCAAGCTTCCGGGCCTGCTCTTCACGGCTGCCCACGAAGCCGAAGCCCGGGCCAGTGGTGGCCAGTTTCTCCAGGCTCCCTTTCCCCCACCACAGGGCTGCCGCTCGCCTCCAGTAGCAGCATCAGGACTCCCCCAAGCCTCCTCCCGGCCTAGCTAGGCAAAGGGCAGGCCACAGGCTCCTGCCTGAATCCACAGCCCCTGCTCTGTGTTCCCAAAAGACCAGGATAGGTAAAACCATTTTTAAAAGAAAGGAGAGGGGGCACCTGGGTGGCTCAGTCATTAAGCGTCTGCCTTCGGCTTGGGTCAGGCAAGGGTCCTGGGATCAAGCCCCGCATCGGGCTCCCTGCTCCGCGGGAAGCCTGCTTCTCCCTCTCCCACTCCCTCTGCTTGTGTTCCCTCTCTCGCTGTCAAATAAATAAAATCTTTAAAAAAATAAATAAATAAAAGAAAGGAGAGAAGAAGGAAGGAAAACAATAAATGACTAACACAAGATTCAGGATAGCACTCAGAGGTTGGAAGGGGTTGGTGATGCACAGAGGGTGTTTTCAAAGGGTCTGGTAATATTACATCTCCTGTGCATGGGTGTTTGTTTTACTATTTTTGTTTAAAATGTAGATGTTACAGCTTTTAACGAGTATTGCCATTAAAAAATATAATAATGTGTATTACCATTTTTAAAAGTATGAAGTAAAACTGAAAGAGAGCAATTTCCACTGAGATGGCCCAGGGTAGGGTGGTTCTAATACAAAGAATTCACCTGGCCTTCAAGGCCCTCCAGGACCCAGCCCCAGTTTTACCTTCTAGAGTTATTTATGCCCTTACCCAAACCCTCCACCCTGCCAGACTGGTCTTCTCACTGTCTTCTGAAGTCCCTCTGAACCTCCCACCTCAGCCTACTAGGCTGGAAGGGAAGCTTTCACTATAGGAAGCTGTAGGCCCAATGAGAGCCTCTCAGTCCCTATAGGCCCTCTCACTAAGAAAGCTGGTAGGGAAAATGCTCTTATAGATCCACTGCCCTATGTGCTGCCTTCTAGTCTTTCCTCTGCCACCTGACGTCCTAGCATCATAAATACCTACAGACTATTGTTGCTGTTGCTGCTACTGTTGTAATTAATAGCTAACATTTAATGAGCACTTAGTATGCACCAGGCACTGTGCTAAACACTTTTTTGCTTAGTCCTCACAATAACCCAATGACACGATAACAAATACTATGATTATCCATCTCTATTTTACAGAAAAGGAAATTGAGAAAGATTAAATAACTTGCCTAAGTCCACACAGCTAGTAAGCGTTGGAGCCAAAATTGGAGTCCAGCTGGGTCTCTCCAGAGACCATCCTCTTACATGGTCATCTCATCTAGTCCTCTCAACTACGTAGGCTTTATTTCTATCTTAAAGATGAGAAAATCTGAGTCTCAGGAATTAAGTGACTTAGTCACATAGGTAGTGACTTGTCTATGTGGTCTCTATATTATTCTCTACTGCTCTTAAATAAACAACCATCAAATGAATAAATAAAAGCTAGCACATTCTCAGTGGCTCAAAGAAACCCTGTTCCTCTATATTTCCTCATAAGAATCAACTTTTTAATCCAAACAAACAGTTCTAATTTTAAAAGTTACCACTAAAGAATTTTTTTTCTGAAGATACAACAGCTTTAGAAACATTAAAGGACCAAAACTCCTCTGAAGAGGCGAGCATAGAAGAATTTTCTACTGGAAGGGACAGTGGATATATCTCAAGGGTGAGAAGCCATGGAGAAAGAAGACTGGAAGAAACTCCATTGGCTGGAGGGAAGGACTGCTGTTTCAGAACCCGGACCTCCAGCTTACTTACCAGGCCTCATTCTCCCTCTCCAAAGGGTAGTGCTGAGTAATGAGGCAGTGTTGGTAAGCCTGCAGCTTCCTGGGGAGAAAAGCAGAGGGCAAATCAAAACCCAGAGAGGATTCATTATAACATCCAAGAGGCCCTATTCAGTTCTCCCTCAAGGTCTTTCTACAAAACACCTAAGAACCTGTTCACCCTGTTTCATTGTCACAGAGGAGTAAACGGATCTGTCCCTACAGGCAATATATCTAGCACAATGTTTGCGCACAAACACAGAACTGATGATGAGAAAGGTAAAAGAAACTGAAGGAGGAACAGTTTCAATGTAAATATTTGCAACTACTCTTAGAGACAGCCACACCAATGGTAACAAACAAACAAACAAACAAACACCCTAGATTTGGTGTTGGAAGCCCCTGAAGGTAAGTTCTGAATCCATCACCTACTAAATTTATGGCTTCAGGCAAGTCACTTGCCCTAGCTTGGGTCTCAGTAAAAGAAGGGTATTGGCATTGGATAGATCATATCTAAAGCACCTCCAAAATTTCCCATGATTCTTTCTCCAGGATACCATTCTCAACAATAACAACAAAAATCTTTGCCACAGAACTAATCTCCTCAGAATCTGGTCAAAACTTCACCAGTTAGATCTTCCTCCTTTCCAGGGGGGAAAAAAGAAAAAAGCAAATCCCCTAGAAACAAGCATTTTTGTTTGTTACCCTACTGGGTCCCATCTCCAAAGCAAGGCACAGGTGGATGCTTCATTAATCCTGATGACAGGAGGTGGTCCTTGGAAACTGGTAGTACCAACTGTGCATGGGGCACAATGAAAGGTATTTGGAACTATAGTCAAGGCATTTACAAGCTTTCATAAATAAAAGCCACAGAGAAGAGTGCAATTTATAATTACATTGGTCTTAAAAGCCTAATTTTTTAAAATGGGAAAAAAAACCACACCTAAATAAAAGCAGCTTTCTATACCTGGTCAACAAATCACAGAATCTCAAAGTCGAAAGAGACCTTAATGGTCTTCTAGTCACCCACCCTACATTCATGCTAGAACACTTGTGATGACTAGGCTGAAGATTTCCTATCTTTTTTTTTTTTTAAGATTTTATTTATTTATTTGACAGAGAGAGAGACAGCACAAGCAGGGGAGTGGCAGGCAGAGGCAGAGGGAGAAGTAGGCTCCCCGCAGAGCAGGGCGAGCCCGATGTGGGACTCCATCCCAGGACCCCGGGATCATGACCTGAGCTGAAGGCAGTCACTTAACCAACTGAGCCACCCAGGCGCCCAAGATTTGCTATCTTCTGCCCGAGATGGAAATTTACAATTTATCTGTATGTCTGAGCAAGGTCTGCTGATTTGAGACAACTTGTGACTTCAGAACATAAGCTTTAGAGAATAAGGATTCTGCCCAGGATCTGGTTTGTTTCAAACAGACTTTAAGTAGCTAAAAAACCCAGATGACACCTCTCTCTTCTCTCTTCCTCTCTCACCCTCCCATCTCTCCCTCTCTCCCCATCCCCTCTGCTTTATCTTCTGTCTCTACCTCCTACACAGCACTGAATCCCCGGTCTTTCTGGTTCCAAATCCACTTCTCCTATCACACACAATGTGATGACTTTAACTTCTGAAAGAAATGAACAAACACAAATATTAATAAGGGCTGGATTTCTAAATAGGATGCTAGACTGCCTCAAAAACCAAATTTGTTAGTATGCTAACTAATAAAATAAATGGGAATGTATTTAATGTGGCCATGATTAAAAAAAAACAGACAACAAACCTTTTTTTTTTTTTTTAAGATTTTGATTTGAGAGCATGAGTGAGAGAGGGCAAGAGAGCACAAGCTGGTGGGGGAGGGGAAGCGGCAGAGAGAGAGAGAGAGGGAGCAACAGGCTCCTTGCCGAGCAGGGAGCCCAATGAGGGGCTCGATCCCAGGACCCCGGGTTCATGACCTGAGCAGACACTTAACCAGCTGAGCCACCCAGGTACCCCCAAACCTAACATTTTAACAGACTTGAAGAATTTAAGGAAGGCTACTTCTCACATCTCAATTAATCCCTCCTGAAGAACCCTAAGAGGCAAGCATGTTCATTCCAATTTTACAGACTAAAAGACTAGAAGAAAATGCCTGCTTCAAGGTCAACCTACAGGACTGCAGAGCCAGAACTCAAGTCTTCTAAATCCAGGGCTCTTTCCAGCACACCTCAACTACAACCTATTCCTGTCTTATCAGTATAGTCCTTTTTGTGCACAAAGCACTTACACATTCCTTGTTCAAAGGGTTTCTGCTACAACTAATTTGTGGTGTGGGCAAGGCAGGTGTCATTTTCTCCATTTTTAAAGATGCTAAGCAACTTTAACAGCATTAGATAAAATAGCATCCCATATATCTGGCATCACTGAGAAGTATGAAGAGTTCCTCACAGGCAATTTTCCTAAAGCTGAAGTTTCCCTCCCTTTAGGACCAAATCTTTAAAAAACCAAAACACTATTTGCAATACAGATTCTTCAAAATATATAAGATGGGTTACTCTTTACTTGGAATTAATGAAATTTAACCAGGGACATTCAACCATAAACATGAAATAAACACCTGAAGATACTACATTGGAGACGCCAACCTAAATTAAACAGGCTTACAGGGCACCTGGGTGGCTCAGTCGTTAAGCGTCTGTCTTTGGCTCAGGTCATGATCTCAGGGTCCTGGGGTCGAGACCCACATTGGGCTCCCTGCTCAGCAGGAAGCCTGCTTCTCCCTCTCCCACTCCCCCTGCTTGTGTTCCTGCTCTCGCTCTCTCTCTGTCAAATAAATAAATAAAAACTTAAAAAAAAACCAAAACAGGCTTACAGTCCTGTGGAGAAAGAAACATACCTATAACTCACCTTAATACAAGGCCAAAGAACACAGACTTGGGCAGTGCTAAAAGGAAGGTGAGAGAACACTGGGAAGTCTAGTGGAGACCAACAGTGACTCGTCGGAAGCACACCAGAAAAGCAGTGTCCCGAGCAGAACGGCTTACTTGTGCTTTTTCAAAAGATGAATCTGGCACAACATCGAGCCCAGAGGCAGGACAGAGTGAGGTGGTAACTGCAGTGGCAGGAGGACCAAAGAAGAACGGTGTTACTTGAAAGGCATCGTGGAGGTAGACCCACAGTTCTTAGGAACGGGGTGTGGTAAGGAAGAGACCTAGGCTTCCTGCTTTGCTGAAAAGACTTCAGACCAGGAACACAGAATTACTGTTTTAGAGGACATGTGAGGGTCTGATTAACTCAGGATGGATGATTAGGAAAGCTTTACCAAGGAAGTAACAGTGAAGCTGAGTACTTAAAGTGTGAGTAGGATGAGTAGGGTTTCACCAAAAGAGAAGTAAAAAAGAGCATTCTAGGCAAAGAGAACAGCATATGCAAAGATAGAGTTTATTACATTTGAGCAATGGCATGCAGTTTTAGGAAGGTGTAGCAGATGATGAGGATAAGTAGTACTAAATTGTGAGGCACTTACATCATACTAAGGAATTCAGATTTTATCCTGTAGGTGATAGGAAACAATCAAGGTTTCTAAAGGGAGGGAGTAAAGGGGAGGAACATAGATCAGACCTATGTTCCAGTCTGTATGACGTACAGGCTAGAATGGTAAGAAACAAGAGGAAGGCAATACAGCACAATGGCTAAGAGCATGGGGTCTGCAGTTAGACTGCCTAATTAAAATCCTGGCTCTATAGCTTACTAGCTGTGCAACCTTGAGCGGGTTATTTAACCTGTGTCCCCAGCTTCCCCATCTATAAAATGTGAATAGTAACAGTGCTTTCTCAGAGGGTCATTGTAAATCTTTACAAATCTTAAATGCTAGCTGTTAGAGGCTGAAAGGTTGTTAGTAGGAGGTTATATCCACATGTGGTTTAGTGTTGTCCTTGCTCTTCCTTCTACCCAAAGCTTTCTTTTCTTACCTCTTCATCTAGTTAATTCTAACTTATCCTTCATACCTCAGCTCAACAAATGTTACTTCCTCATGTAAACTTTCCCTAACCACCTAGTTCCCAGTTCCATACTAGGTCAAGTTCCTACTATGCATAGCACCAGAGTCCTTTCCTTCACAGCTCTCAGTTTCTAATTATGCCTTTTTGTATTTCATTAATTTTTCTCCTAGTATCATATGTTCCATGAAATCACAGATTGTGTGCTCACCATTGAATTCTTAGAAATTAGCACAATGCCTGGTACATAGAAGGTGCCTGATAAATACTTCTTAAATGAATGAAAGGTTTCAAATTATATTTTAAAAGTGAATCTTCTTCAGACTCACTCTTCATATAGAACCCAAGATACAGATAAAAGTAGATGGTTTGAAGTAAAGGATGTTTGGAGCCCTGTCCCCCTCCCCCGCTTCCACCTGATTCCTAAGTCTGTTCTGTAATTCTTTTCTTTTTTTAAAAAAAGATTTACGTATTTGACAGAAAGACAGCAAGAGAGGGAATACAAGCAAGGAGAGTGTGAGAGGGGAAGTAGGCTTCCTGCTGAGCAGGGAGCCCGATGCGGGGCTGGATCCCAGGACCCTGGGATCATGACCTGAGCTGAAGGCAGACGCTTAACGACTGAGCCACCCAGGCACCCCTATAATTCTTTTTCTTTTTAATTAATTTTGTTGTTGTTGTTCTGTAATTCTATTAAGCTTTGCAGAATGCAGTGCAAAACCATTACTTGTTCCAAGCAAGTAGGGATATATGCCTGAAATAAAGCAGTGATTTAAAAAAGAGGAAGCAACAGTTTGAGAACTACTTATGACAGGCCCTGATAATCAATTGTAAGTGAAGAATGAGAAAAGGAAAATTCTAGAAGCACCTCTAATATCCTAGCTTGAATGAATATGTGTGCCAAAAACAAACAAAAAGAATGTAAAAGTAATAACTTCAATCATTGAGCACTAGTACCAACCCTATCAGGCAAGTGCTATTAATACCCTCTTTCATAGAAGTTTCAAGATGTTGAGCAACCTGTCCAAAATCACGAGGCTAACAAGTAGCAGAATTAAGATTCAAACCCAGGTCTGTCTCACTCCAAAGTTCATAATCTAAACCATCATGCCATAATGGCAGGTGGTCTGAAGTTTGGTTTTAGACATGAGGTGTCTATTGGACATACAATCAGAAAAACCCAGTAGCTGGTGAAAAATATGATTTGGGGCTAAAGATATAGATTTGGGTCACTTTTGGGACAGTGTGACTATAATCAGAAGAGGGTCTATGGTAGGATCATGCTTGCTTAGTAGGCCTATAAAGAGGTGGTGTATACATTTGCTATTGAAATTTGTTAATCTTCTGCCAAAGCCTCTGTCTTGCGCAGCTCCAGGGGGCACCCATGTTGAGAATTGATGGAAAGACTCTGAGTGAAATTCCAAAGCTCTGGAGATTCCTTTTAGGACCTTTATATTATTTGAGAAAATTTTAACAGAAAGCCAGTGACCACACCGATGTCAATTTAAAAGGAAGGTGGTTAAGAGAATGGATCTGGAGATAAAACGTCTTCATTTTCTCTCCTTATGTCAGGGTCTCATCATCTCTTGCCTGGGATTCTACCTTCCTCACTAAAAACACCTAGCATTTGTATATGGCTTTTTACCACTGACAGTGTTTCCCATCTACAAAGTATTTCACATGATCCTCACAACAGCTCTGCAAGGTAGACACTGCTTTCATTTTATCAAAGAGGAATGAAGTTCAGAAAAGTACTTTGCCTAAGGTCACAAAACTATAAAACAATAGGACCACAATGCAACTCTGATCTTCTGGCTCCAAATCTGAAGCTCTTTCCAGCAGATTCACCCCAAGATAACCATGAGCCACCCACCCACCTAGGAACCAGAAGAGTCACCATCCCTATGTACACTTTTGCTGTATTTAAAAAGAAAACAGCAGGGGGGATAATGACTCGAAAGGGCTAATGGGATGCTGGTAATGTTCTGTTTCTTGAAATAGCACTAATGACACAGGTGTGTTCATGAGGTACATCACTTTACACATTTTTCTGTATGTATGTTACACTTTTTTTTTTAAATATTTTATTTATTTATTTGAGAGAGACAGAGATAGTGAGAGAGAGCTCGAGCAGGAAGGAGGGGGGAGAAGCAGGCTTCCCGCGGAGCAGGGAGCCCGATGCGGGGCTCGATCCCAGGACCCCGGGATCATGACCTGAGCCGAAGGCAGAGTCTTAACCATCTGAGCCACCCAGGCGCCCCTGTATGTTACACTTCAAAAACCAAACAAACACTAGGCAAAATTAAGACAGACTAATCAAAATTCAGGAGCAAAGCTGGATGTCTCAGGGCTACATATATATTTACTTCTCAAGCAGCAGGTACATAAAGGGCACCTACCAATTAAGTAAGGATGCACAAAATCCTTGCACACACAAATAATATATTCACCCACTTGTCCTTACCCATAATGTCTAGGTGATGTGAGGCAATCTGATGGAATCAGGAGCAAGGGAAGCCCAGGAAGGGACCAAGATTCATTTACTATTAAATGAAAAAAAAAATGCATCTGAAAAGTGCAACTATCCTATACTATCAATAGTAAGATATCTCAATTTCAGGGACAATAAAAGTGTGAAAAAATAGCCAATGAATTGAAAGATGCCACCAATTATAAATGCATCCTAATTTCAGAGTGTTAAAATGTAAAAACAAAACAAAACAGCAACAAAGCATTTAAAAATAAATAAAATACAATGTTCTAATCTCAAAAGGTAGTTCAACTGTGGGACCATAGATCCTGGAGCATTAGGGCTAGAAAGGACCTTGGAGGTAAGTCTCTGGTACAAGCTCTTCAATTATAGAGATGGAGAGAGTGGGGTCCTTGCTTAACAGTTGTTAAGTGACCTTATTAGATTGAAGCTCACACACCAGGAAGTTGAGAACTACAAAGCTGGTTCCCTGATTCCTGGGACTCTTTCCACTACCCAGATACCTCCCCCTAAACCCAGGAGAAGATTTACATGTTAACTCTATTTTTTACTTTCATAATTCTCTGCTTCATTAACTCACTAAAAAAAATTAAAAGCACCTCTTAAAAATCAATCAAGATGAGAAAATAGAGGAGACTTCACCTCTTGCTTGACCAAGTTTATTTTCCTTGTTCTCTAAAACCAATGAAGCAATATAAAGTTAGACTAAAAAAATTTCTAGTCTCTCAGCCCCTTTTTGTTCCCCTCTGGGCCCTCCCACAAGATAAGATATGCTAACAGATTTTTCCATGCCCCCCCAAAACATAACTACAAATATATATATTTTTTTTATTTTTTTAAAGATTTTATTTGACAGAGAGAGACACAGCGTAAGAGGAAACACAATCAGGGGGAGTGGGAGAGGGAGAAGCAGGCTTCCCGTGGAGCAGGGAGCCCGATGCAGGGCTCGATCCCAGGACTCTGGGATCATGACCTGAGCCGAAGGCAGACGCCTAATGACTGAGCCACCTAGGCGCCCCACTACAAATATATTTTTATATTTAAGGATTTTTTTATTATTCTCCATTTTAAAAAACTAGGTTTACACTTCAACATTGCTCTGCAACTTGTTTTTCTCACTTAATAATTTATCATGAACATCCCCCTAAGTATCAGTAAATAAGATTTTAACTCATACTTTTAAAAAGCTATATAATAACAGTCCACATAGAGAATATAACATAATGTGTTCACGTATTTTCCTACTGATGGACAAAGCTATTTTCAATCTACCATTTCAAACAATGCCATAATGCATATCTTTGTGCATATTTCTTTTTAAATGGAAGAAAAAAATTTCTATATACACACTTTCTAGTCATCCAATGTTTTGATTGCTTCCTTTCTTGTTATCATCCCTGCCTTACTAGCTCATAGAATTTTCCTCAGGGCCCAGTGTGATAAAGGAAGGCAAAGCAACTTGGAGAATGTCAAGACAGGACATGTGATACTTACTGTTGGTAAATTAAAATTGGCCTATCTTGGCTCCCTCTCCCAGCCACCTGCGCATTCCACCCTTCCCCCCCCACCTAATACATGTGCTCCTTGTTCTGGTCTCAGCAGCTGCTTCCCACTCAACCAATGTGGGCAGAGATGGCTTGTGGAATTAATCCTACTTTGTCACACTGCTGACCCTGACAAGTGCAGACAGGCCCACCAGTTATCCAAACAAGTAGGAAGGAGAAAGAATACATTATCACTATGAAATATTATAATACAGAAATACAGAGAGTAAAATGTAAAACTCCCCATTCACCAAACCTTAACCCACATTCACCAATGGCACTCCCCTCCTCAGAGTGACTACTGTTACAAGTTTGTTGTAGCCTTTCCTAAGCATGCACATACGTACACGTGTGTGTATATACAGATACACAGATGTGTATATACATGCATGTGTGTATGCATGTATGTAAATAAAGAGACAAAGAGTGTGTGTTTGGTCTACATACCTGTAATCATACTGTATGATTTGTTTTGCAACTTGCCTTTTTCACTTAAAAATTTATTTCACGTTTCCATATTAGTATATAATGGATTTCTCATACTTTAAAAAGCTTTGGGGGTGCCTGGGTGGCTCAGTCAATTAAGAGTCTGCCTTCAGCTCAGGTCATGACCCTGGGGTCCTGGGATGGAGCCCCACAACAGGGTGTCTGCTTAGCAGGGAGTCTGCTTCTCCCTCTGCCCCTACCCCTGCTGGTGCACACTCTCATGCTCTCTAATAAATAAAAAATATCTTTAAAATAAATAAATAAAAAGCTTGAGAAAAATGCTATAGTTTTTGAACAGAGAGGCCTTCTGACTACTATATTCTAATATATTTCCCACTATCCAAAGGTCAACAAACTATGATCTGCAGAGGTGAACAGAGTAGACCCTTGAATAATGCAAAGATTAGGGGCGCCAAGCCGCCCCCACCACCCTATACAACTGAAAATTGACGCAGAACTTCTGACACCCCAAAAACTTAACTATTAATAGCCACCGTTGACTGGAGGCCTTATCGATAACATAAACAACTGATTAACATCTATCTTGTTAAGTTATATGTATTAATACCGTAACCGAACAATAAAGCTAGAGAAAAGAAAATGTTACTAGGAAAATCATAAGAGAAAATACATTTACAGTACTGTATTTATCAAAAAAATCCCTGTATAAGTGGACCCATGCAGTTCAAACCCATGTTGTTCAAGGGTCAACTGTAGTTGCAACTACACAGCCTGCAAAGCCTAAAATATTTACTACCTGGGTCTAAACAAAACAATAACTTACACTGAACATCTAAAGAACAGTTTCTTAATGGAGATTGTTTGTCCAACTGACTGTGGCTATTTTAGACAGTGAAGCTCATTTTAAATGAAATTTAGATGGGGCACATGAATGGCTCAGTCGGTTAAAGCGTATGCCTTCAGCTCAGGTCATGATCCCAGAGTCCTGGGATCAAGTCCCGCATCGGGCTCCTTGCTCAGCAGGAGCCTGCTTCTCCCTCTGTCCCTCCCCCTGCTTGTGTGCTTGTGCTATCTCTCTCTGACAAATAAATAAAATCTAAAAAAAATAAAAATTAAAAAAATGGTTATCTCTGCAGAGTAGGATTAGGATAAAGGGTTAAGTGTAGGGGACTTATTTGTTATATATATCACTTTTATAATTTGTATAAAAGCATTACAGTGCTGTTTAAAATAGAAAAACTGAAAGCACTATAAAAATCCTCTATGATAGATTATTATACTGCATATACAGCAATATTTATAGTTTCAGCAATATTTTAAATTTATATGAATTTATACAATGAAAACAATGGTAACTGGGAAGGAGAATACAAAATTATAGGTAATATATGACTTTGGACTATGCAAAACAGAAATATGCATAGGTACAAAACATTGAAAAGACATCCTAAAATGGGAATAAGTGATTTTCTACAGATAGTGGGGTTATGGATAATTTAGTTTCCTTCTTTATCCTTTCCTGTATTTTTCCTGTTTCCTACAATGAATATATACTATTTCTCAATCAGATTCAAAAAACATTTTCAGTTTCTACTGTATAATCAAAAGTCCACCCTTTGTGAGAAATTTGTATAGGACTGTATACAGAATTAGCAGAAGTAAGCAACCCATTAGCAAGAAGACTGCATAAGGTATACGCCTAAGAAAACCTTCATCTTTGGGGTGTAGAGAAGCTCAATCTAAAGGGACAATGCTGATCATTTCCTGCCTTCTTGTTTTTGGAGATGCTTTAGTAAATGTAACTGAGGAATCAAGTTATATTGAGACACCTGACAAACCTTATACTCTAAGACCCAGGACCATCACCTTCTCAACCCTTAAATCTAAGACCTTACACTTAAAGAAAACAGATCGGGGCGCCTGGGTGGCACAGTTGGTTAAGCGTCGACTCTTGGTTTCGGATCAGGCCCTGATCTTGGGATCAGGGTCCTGGGATCGAGCCATGCAAGGAGCCCAAGCTCAGTGCAGAGTCTGTTTAAGATTCTCTCTACTTCTGCCCCTCCCCGCTACACGCAAGTGTGTACTCGCTCTCTAATAAATAAATTTAAAAAAAAAAAAAGGAAAGAAAACAGACTAAGACCTAAGTAACATGGGTTGGATCCTATTATTCCTCACATCAAAAACATTCAGGGGGCCAGGCGCCTGGGTGGCTCAGTTGGTTAAGCATCTGACTCTTGATCTCAGCTCAGGTCTTGATCTCAGGGTCATGAGTTCAAGCCTTGCGTTGGGCTGGACGCTGGGCCTGGAGCCTAGTTAAAAAAAAAAAAAAAAAAACAGGGAGCCTAGGTGGCTCAGTCAGTTGAGCGGCTGCCTTTGGCTTGGGTCATGATGCCAGGGTCCTGGAATGGAGCCCTGCATAGGGCTCCCTGTTCAGCAGGGAATCTGTTTCTCCCTGTCCCTCTGCCCCTCCCCCAGCTCCTGCAGTGCTCACTCTCCTTCTCTCTCATAAATAAATATTTAAAAAAAAAAAAAAATTCAGGGTGTGTCTGGCTGGCTTAGTCAGAGGAGCTTGTAACTTGATCTCTGGGTTGTGAGTTCGAGCACTATGTTGAGTGCAGAGATTACTAAAAAAAAAAATAAACTTAAAAAAAAATTCAACAGCTAACTCCATGCAGAATAAAATCCATATCCCTTAACATGACACTTAAAGTTCTTTAGGAGCTAACCATCAAACTTCCTTTCCGGCCTATCTCCAGCTCATACCTCTAAGATATCCTCTATCTCAGGAATACTTTTCTAAAACATGCTCTGTGCTTTTCCCAAACATGCTGTGACCTCCTCCAAAATGCTCTTTCTTCTAAACCTACTGAACGCTTAATTCACCTTTTATAACCTGGTTCAAATGCCTTCTCTCTTCAGAAGCTCTCCTTGTTCTCCAAATTCAAAAACAACTGTTCTCCCCTCTACGTGTTCCCAATATTACTTGTTCCTCTACACACTTTATTCCATTCCTCTTTGGGTCTACACTAGCTACAAATATGTTTCACTTGACTAAGCTTCTGGAGAGCAGAAGCCCTCTCATTCACCTACCAGCTGCATCTCAGTATAATGCTTGCACACAGTAGGTACTAAATAATGTTGCCTGACTGAATGACAGCCAACTGGCCCTAATCTAATGAATTACTTCAGTGAGGCAGCCAGCGAAGCCAAAGTGTCAAAGGAGGACAATCCCTCTAATTTAAAGTGACCAACAGAAAACGTCATGGGCCTGCCACTTTAAGGGGACTGGCAAGCTGACTGTGTTTACACAATCCTAATTAAAACTAAAGGGCACTGAGGGAAAGAAGAGGAATTGGGAGATTAAGAGGTGTGGATTCTACGGGTCACCTCCTCCTCTGTTTGGAGCCCAAATCTCCCAGCCTAGTGCCTAGTGAGCTCACCAAGCAGCCTATTCTCTCCTTGGGGCCACTATAGGATCTAAGTGTCAAAAAGCAACTGATTAGGCCACTTTCTCTCCAGCAACTGGCTCTGCTCTTGGCCATTTAACTTCTAATTGTGGTTACCTGGGGCTTTTTCTCTAAATGAATCCCATTGCATCAATCATTAAGAGAATCCCTTTAAAGAAAGACTTGAAATTAACCACAGTAGGGAACAAAGTCTCTAAATCTCCTAAATCACAATATCCACACTGTCCATCTTGATGAAATTCACCTCCAACTCCTTCAAACAATAGGTCCTACCAGGGAATGACTTCTCTCAGGACCAGCATGTCCTGTGATTGTTTTTCAGGAGAAAGCTCCTAGTGCCTGCTTCCCATTAAACAGCTACTTCATGTTTGATCACTCGGCCGTGACTGCACGTAGAAAGCAAAATCACTACAACTTAGGGGCTAAAAAGGAATTCCACTCCTACCCCCTAATCTAATAGTCAAGAATTTACAAGCAGATATTTTCCCACCTTAAATCTCCTTAGGCCTACCTGTTTTCAGATCTAGAACTCTTAGTATGGAACTTTCTCAATATTAAAATCAGAAAAACAAGACCTAGAGTAAGAAAGAATTGCAAACGATCATATAGTGACTTAGCGACAGAATCTTTTGACCACACTGCCGAATACCTTATTTTACTGACTAGTTATCAACAAGACCACCATTTCCAGGAACAGATTCCAGGGTACACCAATCAGCCTATTTCAAATGCATTCAAGACAGGCTCTCTGCTTTCCCTTTTCCCATCTCCCTGCCCATCCTCACCCTTTCTCAAACCCAACTGCTGACCAAAAAAAAAAAAAAAAAATTAATGAAGTGACTCGATATATCATTTTTCCCACAGAAAGACTGGAGCTACCAAACTGTCTGCGTCAGCCACACCATGTGATGGGCTCTGGCATGCTGGTGCGCAGTGGGTGCTGCAGCCAGAAGGACCTGTGCCTGAGTCTTCTGGAGATGGGACTGCAAACACCCCCTCAGCTGCAGTGTCCTACAGCAGCATGTTCCAATCCTTTTTGGTCCTCAAATTACATTTGTGATTTTGGAGGACTACCAGGAGAAAGGCAAATTTTCTCACACTATCTAGTCACCATGGCTTAGGAGAAAGCAAATAAGCACAGTGAGTATAAAGAAGTGGCACCTTTTTAAACAAACATTTCCAGGGGCGCCTGGGTGGCTCAGTTGTTAAGCATCTGCCTTCGGCTCAGGTCATGATCCCAGGCTCCTGGGATCGAGCCCTGCATCAAGCCCATCATCGGGCTCCCCGCTCCGTGGGAAGCTTGTTTCTCCCTCTCCCACTCCGCCTGCTTGCGTTCCTGCTCTCGCTCTCTGTCAAATAAATAAAAATTTAAAAAAATTTTTTTAAATTAAAAATACATAAATAAACATTTCCAATCTTATTTTTTTAAAAGATTTTATTTATTTATTTGACACAGAGAGACACAGTGAGAGAGGGAGGACAAGCAGGGGGAGTGGGAGAAGCAGGCTCTCCAAGGAGCAGGGAGCCCAATGTGGGGCTCGATCCCAGGACCCTGGGATCATGACCTGAGCCGAGGGCAGACACTTAACAACTGAGCCACCTAGGCGCCTCCAATCTTATTAAATCAAATGAAAACTGCAGTCAAAATAGACCCTGTAGGAAGTTATTTACTTATTCTAACAATATTACTATCACTCAAAACATTTATGAAACACTCCATTGGAAACTGCCTTCAAAGTCTACTCCATGTGAGACACACACACATAAATTAAGTCTTACTGTTTACATGTCATTCTTCACCAAAAAATGCACTGCCTTGCTTCACTCTTTGGCTCCCAGTATCTTTTAGCTGTTTTCAAAAACTGAATCCACCACGCAAGAGTGACGATTTGCTACTTCTGAGGATATTCAAAAGATTGGCTTAGAAGCCAAAAATATTCTGAGCATTGGCAGCATCACCAGAATAAATACAAAGGCTGAGAACACAATTACTTTGAGGACAAACTTACAAATATTAAGTGTCCCACAACTACAAGGGGACAAGATATGTGCAATATATGTCACATATTATATTACTTTACAATCACATTATATAATCATAAATTTTGACCCTGAAAGAAATCTTCCGGATCATATAATCCAAACTGTTCATATTTTTACATATGAGAACACTCAGTCCATTGAGGGTAGGCAATTTGTCTCTAGTCACACAGGTGGTTAGCAACAGTCAGGACTAGAAACCTAGTTTTACTAGGTTTACTAGGTTTTACTAGGTTTACTAGGTTACTGCAGTACCCCATGTGCCTCAAGTTAACCGAAAGAAAGTTACTATGCCTCCTGCAGTAACCCATGTGCCTCAAGTTAACCGAAAGAAAGTTACTATGAAGAACATGAATCAGGAAAAAAGAAAATAGTGAAGTTTCTGTTCAGGAAAAAGCTGATCTATGAAAAACCAGAGAGGGCAGGAACCATCCTGAACTTACTTCCTGGTGGACAGCTTCCTCAGACCTGGACAAAGAGATCCCTGGCAGTCTGGCTTAGAATTAGCATCTACCCAGGGAAGGGGAAAAGGGACAGGAATGCTTGTTCATTCTCCCATCCCACCCACTGTTGGTCAGCTCAGCCTCATATCATTCTGGGCAGCTCCAGCGTTCCGTAGATCAGACAGCAACTGGAAGGGAAGCCACGCAACCTAGGTCAATGGGGTGAGTCAGTCGCAGAGCAGGAAGAGTCACTGGGGCAGAAATTCTGGCCTCCTGTGGCAAGATTGCCAAACCATACCACACCACACCCCCACCCACTTTGGTCAGCACTGGAAAGGCCCTGCCCTATTAGGATTCTGGTCTCCAAACCAGGAAAGGTCCTTCCTCAGGAGGCTCCATACCACCTTCATTCCCAAGTGTGTTTCTCCTACTCAAAAACCTTCCATGGCTTTCTTCTGCCTAAAGCATCATACCTAGGGGCGCCTGGGTGGCTCAGTTGGTTAAGCGACTGCCTTCGGCTCAGGTCATGATCCTGGAGTCCCGGGATCGAGTCCCGCATCGGGCTCCCTGCTCAGCGGGGAGC
>NC_058413.1:52251336-52276880 GCF_002201575.2 Neomonachus schauinslandi
AGTCCCGGGATCGAGTCCCGCATCGGGCTCCCTGCTCAGCGGGGAGCCTGCTTCTCCCTCTGACCCTCCCCCCTCTCATGTGCTCTCTGTCTCTCTCATTCTCTGTCTCAAATAAATAAATAAAATCTTTAAAAAAAAAAATAAAGCATCATACCTAAATTATCTGGCTTAATTTTCTAAATCCTCCATTATATGGCCTTTAAGTCATTTATTCAACCTTATTTCCACTATTCCAGTGTACACTCTGAACTGATCAAGCCAGTCTTTTCACTTCTCTCTGCATGAGCCTCTCTCATTTCCATGCCTTCAGTTATCCAGCAGTGGTAAATTCAAATACCTTCAGGAGTAAGGCAGGTAAAAGAAATGGATTCTCCAGTGGAGCATATGGTAAAACCCAAAGTGTTGTCCCCACCTAAAGGCATTCAAATATTTTAATTCAAATATTTATGCAATACTTCACCTTCAGCATTACAATAACCTCTTAAATAATTATTAATACTCTTTCTAGCTTGCAAGTGAAGAAACTTTCCCAAGGTTACGCAGCTGGCAAAATGCTGGGCATCATCTCTGAATCCAAAGCAAGAGCTCTAAAGTATTAGGATTCCCAGTAGTACAAACATCAGAAAAGATACAGAGCTCTAAACTCTGAAGAGGAGGGGTGCCTGTGTGGCTTAGTCGGTTAAACATCTGACTCTTGATTTTGGCTCAGGTCATGATCTCAGGGTCGTGAAACTGAGCCCCACATCAGGCTCCATGCTCAGCACGGAGTCAGCTTGGGATTCCCTCTCTTGCTCCCTCTGTCCCTCCCCCCACTTGCACTCTCAATCTCTCTCTCTAAAATAAGTAAAATCTTTAAAAAATACATAAAGGGGCGCCTGGGTGGCTCAGCTGGTTAAGCGGCTGCCTTCGGCTCAGGTCGTGATCCCAGCGTCCTGTGATTGAGTCCCGCATCAGGCTCCTTGCTCAGCAGGGAGCCCGATGTGAGGCTCGATCCCAGGACCCTGGGACCATGACCTGAGCCAAAGGCAGACGCCTAACGACTGAGCCACCCAGGTGCCCATAAATAAGATCTTTAAAAAATAAAAAGTAAAAAATACATAAATAAACTCTGAAGAGGAAATTCATTTTTCATGATACACAACCTTAATAGTGGGATGGGAAACCCAAATAGCTTATCTAACCATACTCCAACTAGCTCAAATTTTATCCATGTTCCTGCCAAAGTCTTTCCTAGTTATTCCAGGGCCTACTGAGTTCCCTCTTTTCTTAATTCCTATTGGGCTTACAGACTAGACAACACAATTGTGTGCCAAATTATATATGGTCATGCAAAACTGAATACTGAGTCCATGTGTTCTCTAGCTTCACTAATCACACTACTGTATTAACCTATATAGTTCTGCTAAAAATGTTTAACCTGAATCTAATCAGGAGAAAACAACCCTACAAATCCAAATTAAGAAATATTCTGGGGGCACCTGGGTGGCTCAGTTGGTTAAACATCTGACTCTTGGTTTCGGCTCAGGTCATGATCTCACAGTTGGGGGATCAAGCCCAGCCTTGGGCTCTGCACTCAGTGTGGAGTCGGCTTTGGATTCTCTCTCAGATAAATAAAATCTTAAAAAAAAAATATTCTGCAAAATTCTAAACTAAATTCTTCAAGAATGTCAATACTATGATAAAAAAAAAATCAAGATTAAGAGATTAGAGAATTGTTCAAGGGGCATGACAAAATCATGGCAACTAAATGTAAGCACGATCCTTCAATGAAGGCTGATTTGAAATAAGTCTATAAAAGACATCACTGGGAAAATTTGAGAAGTCTGAACAAGTACTGTACATTGGATGTATTGAATCAATATTAAATTTCCTGAGTGCTAACTGTATTGTGGTTATATAGGAAGGATAGTCTTGTTTTTAGGAAACACTGCTGAAATATTTAGGATGAAGTAACATGATGTTCACATGAAACAGTCAAAAGTGTATCAGAAAATGAAGGACAGAGAGCAAATGCAACAAAATGTTCACAATTGGTGAATCCAGGTGAAGAGTGTATTTGTTATATTTTTCTTGTAAAGTATCAATAGGTTTGAACTTATACAAGCGTGTATAAATATTTATTATTCCTATAAAGTATCTGTAGGTTTGAACAGTTGGTGAGGAGGAAAATCCTGTATTACACACTTCTTTACATACTCAGCTCTTTGAGAGATAAAACTCATTACTTATTTGCTCACTACCTAAGAAACCTGGGCTTTGGACGTCAGCAACCAAACAGGGTCCACTTTGCAACAGTTCATGAGGGGTACAGTGGCAAACTCTTAGAGAACAAGAGGTTTCCTTCACACTCACACCATCACACCACAGAAAGGATAGAAAAGTAGGTAATAAAAGCTATTATTACCTCGCCCTTCACTGAGGCCATCCAGCAGTCAGAGACACTTGACAAATGCCCACTTACAGGGCAGAATACAGTTGTTACCCACACAAAGGACCAAGAGCTAGGGTCACATTGCATCCACCTTATCATAGGGTACCAAAAACTTGACAGCCTGCAAAACAAGTGTCTCTGGCCAGTCACAGGAAGGCACCAAGTGAGCAAATAAATATGTCTGAAGTATACACAGTCTTTACTCCTCACCATATAAACCAGTCCTCAGCTGCAGTAAGGCAGAAGAAATCTGCAAGGCTGAATCACTGGCATTTCCTGCACTGGCTTCAAAGAAATCAGTCCTTAAATAGGACAGAAAGGGCAGCTGACACAGCTGTCAACAGAGGCCTCAACTCAGGAGCATGCTGTGCAATATGCCCTCTTTCCCTTCTACGGCCACCAGATCGTTTTACTTCTGCCAAGTGGTCCCTTATTAGGGTGACTGACTGCCCAATGGCCAACCCTTAACCTTGACTCTCTCCTCCCCTCATTGACAGCCAAGATACTGCCCTTTCCAGATAGTTCCTCCACCAATTTAGCAGAAAGAATAATCAAAACTATTCCCCCAAAATTTCCATCAGCTGAAGATTTAAAGTGGTGTAACACAGAGCTTGCTTCTCAAACCTACCATTTTTAGCCCTTTTACCAAACAGAATGAAAACATATAAAGCCTGCTTGTCAAGATTTGGAATTATAAACTGTGAAGGACAGAAAATACAATGTTTTTAGATTTGCTATGGCAAAAAAGATCTCAACAGTTACCAAAATCAACACAGTACAATTTCATAGAATTAAATATAAACGCTTGCATTCACAATGAAAGAAATCAAACTAATACAAGATGGTAGAGACCTGGTTCAGCAGTTCTTATTTAAAAGGCTGCCTTTCAGGGCACCTGGGTGGCTCCGTCGTTAAGCATCTGCCTTCGGCTCAGGTCATGATCCCAGGGCCCTGGGATGGAGCCCCAGCCCAGCATTAGGCTCCCTGCTCAGCAAGAGGCCTGCTTCTCCATATCCCACTCCCCCCTGCTTGTGTTCCCTCTCTCGTGGTCTGTCAAATAAATAAATAAAATCTTAAAAAAAAAAAAAAGGCTGCCTTTGGGGTAGGGGAGGGAGCAGGCTGCCTATAGTGGGAGGTGGAGGAGAGGCTGTTATGCTCTCAATGAACCATGAATGTAACAGAGCTACCCAAAACATCAATGCAGGATCGGTATGTGTGACAACTCGGTGCCTCACCTTTAAAGAGCAAAGTCAGAGTATATGCAGTGAAGAATGACAACAACTGTGGTGAAAGGTCTAAAAGTCATGTCATGGCAAACGTGAGGAAGAACTACAGAAGTTTAGCAGGGAGAACATGAAAACTTTTTTCAAATATATGCATGCTTGTCATGCAGGTGAAGAGAAAAACTTGTGTTCTCTTGCAAGAGGACAAAACCAGAACTACTGAGTAGAAATTATAGGAAGATAGATTTTGGTTGGACATGGGGAAAGACTTTCAGCATAATAAAGAAATTAAGAATGTGGGAGGCCATAGGGCTCCATGCTGAGCGGGGAGCCTGCTTCTCCCTTTCTGCCTGCTGCTTCCCCTGCTTGTACACTCTCTCTGTCAAAAATAAATAAAATCTTAAAAAAAAAAAAAAAAGGAATGTGGGGGGCACTTGAGTGGCTCAGTTGTTAAGCATCTGCCTTCGGCTCAGGTCATGATCCCAGGGTCCTGGGGTCGAGCCCCGCATTGGGCTCACTGCTCAGCGGGAAGCCTGCTTCTCCCTCTCCCACTCCCCCTGCTTGTGTTCCTGCTCTCACTATCTCTCTCTCTGTCAAATAAATAAATAAAATCTTTAAAAAAAAAAAAAAAAGAACGTTAGCTATTGCTATGACTGTTGATATGATAAATCAGATAACCTGAAAACCTTCCTACTAAATACGCCTGGAAATGCTTGGGAAAATATAATAAACGTCCTTTTAGATTACGCCAATTAAGTTATTGTCTCTCAGCTCCATACCTACCCTGTTATACTCTGCTCTGTGACACTGGGGCTTGAACTTCGCCAACCCCATTTCACCTTTGCCAGCTGGCTTCCAGTTAGGCTTGTCAATATGAGGTGCTAAAGGGAAAATGGAACTTCCTCCTTCCTATGGCTTGCTGTTTCTTGACAACAGCAGTGGGTTCCTTCCCACTTCTTTCTAAACTCCCAGAACCAGCCTCACTGCACCCCCTCAGAGGCACCAGCACCAGCTGGGCAGAGCTCAACCAAACCTGGCTCCTCCAAGCCCTTCCTGTGAGCACCTGAGAAACCAGCAGCACCAGGCAACACCCTCTCCTCCAAGAATCAGGGTGTAGTTCCTCCAGAACCCTTCAGACTTCTAGGCTCTGATAACGCCAACCTGTCCTCCCTTTGTTTTTCAGTCCTAGATGAGGTAGCTGTTTAATGCAGTTATTACATCAAAGGTACTTTAAGATTCCCTTTTTGCTTGTTCAGCCCTCCCACAAGGGTTTAAACTAATTCTATTTACTGAGCTCACTCTTAAAATAGCTATGTGTGGTTTCTACTTTCCTGATTGGATCCTAACTGATACATAGATAAACTGAGCTCATGAGAAAGTAAGGGAAATCCCAGGAACAGTGTGACCTGACAGCATAGCTGGGCTAGCCGTGTAAAGAATTTATAACCTCCTCATTGTCCAGGAGACAGATTTTGAGCCCACAAAGAGCAACTGAGAACCTTGTATAAAGGCTGAGGCATTCAATAAAAAGACACACCAGGAAAAAAAAATCTGTCCACAGGGAAATAAGGAAGCTTACCTTGCTCACTCAGTGAAGTAGGAGGAAAAACCCTCCTAGGAATTTAAAACCATAGTTGTTTTGTGACCTAAGCTTATGGCCTGGAAATCTATGAGGAGAGATGAATTGCATACATTTTGGTCCCAGGTTGGGAATAGCCTTGAGTGCCCAATGGAAGCAACTACAAAGTTCTTCAGGAGATATAATGAATGGCCAATAAATATGTGAAAAGACGTTCAACATCATCAGTCATCAGGAAAATGCACATTAAAACCATGATGAGATACTACTATACCTCCAGGAAAATGGCTAATATTAAAAGGCCGACAATACCAAGTATTGGTAAGAATATACAGCAAGGGGCCCCTGGTGGCTCAGTCAGTTAAGCATCTGACTCTTGATTTCGGCTCAGGTCATGATCTCAGGGTGGTGATATCGAGCCCTGCACTCACAGCAGAGTCAGCCTGAGATTCTTTTTCCCTCTCTCCTTGTCCCTCCCCCTACTTGAGCATGCGCAATAAATAAATATATAATAAATATATAAATATATTTCTCTCAATAAATAAATATATAATTAGATACAATCTTAAAAAAAAAAGAATATGAAGCAAATGGAGCTCTCACATACCACTAAAATGGTACCACCACTTTGGAAAACTGGTAATTTCTTAAAAAGTTAAATATACAACTGCCATACAACCCAGCCATTCCACTCTGAAAAGAAAAATACACAAATGCTCAAAGATTTGTACATGAATGCTCATAGCCAATTTTATTCACAATAGCCAAAAACTGGAAACAAACCAAAAGTCCATCAACAGTGAATAATAAACAAAATTACATGATATAACCATACAACAGAATACTATGTAGCAACAGAAAGCAACAAATTACTGATATATGCAACTAAAGGGATAAATCTCACATGCATTATGCTATGTGAAAGAAACTAGGCCCAAGAATACACACTACATGATTTAACTTACATGAAATTCTAGGAAATGCAAATTAATCTATAACAGTTCCTGAGCAGGGCACTTGGGGGCTCAGTTGGTTAAGCAACTGCCTTCGGCTTCCAGGAAGTCCCAGGATGAGCCCCATGTTGGGCTCCCTGCTCAGCAGGGAGTCTCCCTCTGCCCCTCCCCCTACTCCTTCTCTCTCTCTCAAAAAAATAAAACCTCAAAAAAAAAAAAAAGGTTCCTGAGCCAAGGTGAAGGGAAACATGGACTGTAAAGAAGCATGCAGAAACTTTGGGGCATGATAGAACTGCTCTATACTTTGTGGCAGCTTTTTATAGGTGTATACACATCTGTCAAAACACTTTTCACTTTAAATAGAGTTTATTGTACATAAATTATGCCTAAGCAAAGTTGACTTAACACTGGAAAAAAAAAAAAAGAAACTGCTCTTGAGGGAACTGACCTCAATCCAAGCTACATAAGACTACCACAGATGATGCTCCTTTGAATATGAGCTTACAATCCAAAACTACTACATACTTGGGGAAACAAATTCACCATGGGCAAGAGTCAGTTAAAACAAATGGCAGGATTATACCCCTAAAAACTTCAGAAAATTGAACATGATAGAGACTACAAGTTTATTTAAAATTATTATATGAATTGAAAACATGAGACAAAGGATCATAGGGGGAAGGGAGGGAAAAATGAAACAAGATGAAATCAGAGAGGGAGATAAACCATAAGAGACTCTTAATCTCAGGAAACAAACTGAGGGATGCTGGAGTGGAGGGGGGTGGGAGGGATGGGGTGGCTGGGTGATGGACATTGGGGAGAGTATGTGCTATGGTGAGCGCTGGGAATTGTGTAAGACTGATGAATCACAGACCTGTACCCCTGAAACAAATACATTATATGTTAATAAAAAGAAAAAAAAAACATGAGACAAAAACAAGATACCATAGTGGGCGCCTGGGTGGCTCAGTTGGTTAAGCAACTGCCTTCGGCTCAGGTCATGATCCTGGAGTCCCGGGATCGAGTCCCGCATCGGGCTCGCTGCTCAGCGAGAAGCCTGCTTCTCCCTCTGACCCTCCCCCCTCTCATGTACTCTCTCTCATTCTCGCTCTCTCAAATAAATAAATAAATCTTAAAAAAAAAAAAATTATAAAAAAAAAACAACAAGATACCATAGAAAACAAAGAGGCAGATTTAAAAATGAACCAAAGAGTACTTCTAAAAATGAAAAAGTTAGCTAATGAAGGTAAGAACTCAGGGCACCTCAGTGGCTCAGTCAGTTGAGCAACCAACTCTTGATCTCAGCTCAGGTCTTGATCTCAGGGTCATGAGATCCCTCTCTCATCAGGCTCTGCACTGGCCGTGGAGCCTGCTTAAGATTCTCTGTCTCCCTCTCCCTCTGCCCCTCCCACCCTTAAACAAATACACACACACACACACATACACAACACACACAAAGTAAATCAGTTCTAGGTGAAGAGTCAATTAGTATGCTAGGAGATAGATTTAAAGAAATTACTCAGAGGTAACACAGAAAGAGACAGAAATTATGAAAGATAAGAGATGTGGAGGACAGAATAAAAAAGCCCAACATAAGTTAAAATATGGGATCTGGGAAAGGCACTATTTAAAAACAGAATGAGGGCGCCTGGGTGGCTCAGTTGGTTAAGCGACTGCCTTCGGCTCAGGTCATGATCCCAGGGTCCTGGGATCGAGTCCCACATCGGGCTCCCTGCTCGGCGGGAGGCCTGCTTCTTCCTCTCCCACTCCCCCTGCTTGTGTTCCTGCTCTCGCTGTCTCTGTCTCTGTCAAATAAATAAATAAAATCTTTAAAAAATAAAAAAAAAATAAAAAAATAAAAATAAAAACAGAATGACTGCAAATTTTTCTACAAAATTTATGCAAGGTATGAAATCTCAGATTGAGGAATCACTATAAGCTCCCAATAGGATACAATTAAATCTACACCATATAATGAAACTGCAGAACACAAACAGTAAGATCTTTAAAACAACCAGAGAAAAATGCAGGTCACCTACAATAAAATGATAGTTAAATTGTGAGCACAGTTCTCAAAAGTAACAACAAAAAGTCAGAATTTCAGTAAAATAACATTTTCAAAATGCTGAGAGAAAATAACTGGAAGCTTAGTACCCAGCTAAACTATCAAGACTGAAGAGGAAATAAAGATGTTTCCACACAGAGTGTTTACCACTAACTGACTCTCACTGAAGAAAACATCTGAAGGATATATTCATCTATTTAACACAAAAGGAATAAAATGCAAGAATGGTGAAAAAACAAAAAGCAAGCATATAAGGGTAAAATGAAATTAATCACAGAGCACAAAACATAATACTGTTAGACTACAATAATAATTATTATTACTTAGAATTGCTCGATATTGAAATGGACTGCCTTTGGGAGTGGTCTCATCGTTGGAAGTGCTCATTTTGAGTTCGGACAACACCTTTTGATATGTTTAGTATAACAGTGGGTAAGAGGCTGAAATAAGTGACCCCCAACATACTTACTGACCATAGGGTGTTATCAATTAGACACAGCTGTCAAAACATTCCCCAATCCGCTCTGTTTAGCCACCTGTGGCAGGGCTTTCCCCCCATCCTAACAGTTCTAGAACTCAAGTACTAGTTCAAGGCATTCTTCTCACTCCCATATTCCATAAATAAAGAAAAGAACATTCTAAATAGAAATGTTTTTTAAATGAGCTTTCAGGTAAGGTCTTTTAGCTTTGGGGGAGTACAGCTTTGGCATTAGATTAAGAATCAGGCATTACAATTAGTCACCATTTGCTTGAACTTGGGCCAAGAAAAGAGTACTTTGGAAGCTTTTACAGAGAATTATGTGCTTCTTCCTCTACAAGGAGAACCATACAGGAACAGAGAGGGAGGGAACACATATACTCATCCTTGCTGATGGAAAGCTACCTTACTTGGTCTGAATGTTCCTTCTGGGTTCCCATATATTCACAGCAGTAAATAGCTCGACAAGGTAGCCCCATTTCCCTTATCCAAGGCTTCTGTCCACCACAGAGTAACACACTTGACATTCCAGAACTTTGGACATACAGGACCAGGCAACAGACACCAGAGAGAGGGAAACATGGATTAAAGCAAGTAAATATGACATTTTTAGAATGCAGTGCCATTCCAGACAAAAAGATAGAATACAGAGGTTCAAAAGCCACTAAATGAAGATGGGAAAGCCAGGCTCCTATTTCCTTTCAGTCCACGAAAGCTCATTCCTTTCAAAGTATGCATTAATAGCCATGACATGTTTCACTCATACCTGCCTAGGCATCAGGATACGGGGACAAAAGACACTGTCTCGTTCTAGAAGGGCAAACATGCAGACACTCTTCCAATACCAGATGAGAAGCACTCCCCTGGGGCGTAAGCAAGAGAGGACGTCCACAGGAGGCAGCATCAAGCCAGTTACGCTCTTTCCCACCCACAACCTTCACACAGTAACTTACAGTCGCATATTTGTACATTCCAAGATGCTTCCATGAAACAACTTAACTGATCTGACCCTCAGAATAACCCCAAGAAGTAGGTAAGGCAGGTAAGTTCATTGTTTACGTTTGGGAAATGAGGCTCAAAATAAATTAGGTCACTCGTCCAAGACAACGCGCACCCCCACACAGCCCCTTACCCCCCACTCCTTATTTACGCCAACCACGCACTAGCGATGTAATCCTGACCAAGTAAACACTATAAAATACCTCTGTTTCCCCATCTGTAATAAAGAATAATAGGACAATTAGGAATACTAAAAAAATGATCCCTATAAAGGGTGTGGCACAATGTCTGAAACGTAGCCGGTGCTCGGAAAATGTCTACTACTAGTATTACTACTGTTATTGTTAACAATAATAGGCGGAGACTTCCCTGGGACCTCTGGGTCACAAGCATTTCAGGAACACGCACTAGCCGCCCCCCACCCCCCCCCCCCCCCGACCCGGTCGCAGACAGAATTCCACAGACACGCCCCCAAACAGACCCTCCCCCTAGGCACGCCGACACCTCCTCCCACCCGGACATGCCCCCCTCCTCACAAACCTTACCCCCGATAGATTCTCCCCAGTCAGAGTAGGTTATGAAGGAGGCCTTCCACTCGCACCCGCCTCTCCAGCACCCCCTTTAGGCCCGGGCATCCCTGCGGGCGCCCAGACCGAACACCAGCCGCGGGCCCGCGCCGGTTACCTGCCGCGCGCTCCCGCTCCGCCTCACGCTTCCACGGGATCGTGTTTGTTGCGGGCTCGCGCCAGCGCGGTGAGCGCACAATTAGTTTAAACTATGGCCCCGCCCCCACGCGCCACCCTCTGATTGGCCCCGGTCGGCTGGAGTCTCACGCAAGGGCACGCTTGAGGACCCGGGAAAAGGAAGTGTGAGGACCACTGGGAAGAGAGAAGGGGTGTCACTCTTTCCGGAATCCGGCCTGGACTTGAGAGCAAAAAAACTACAAATCCCAGCACGTCCCGCGGCTTTGGAGCACCGCCCCTGGCGAACTACAACTCCCAGTAGGCATCGCGGCAGCACTTAGGTTTGTGGCCGGGATGCGGTGGTGTAGGTAGTTACCATGGAGTTGCACTGAGTAAGCCTGAGGTAGTGGGACGCCGAGGCTGGAGGGAAAGCAACTGCGGGTGAGTCGGGCGGGAAAACAGGAAATTCGTTCTAGGGGACCGTTCGCTCTCTATGGAGAGATTAAGGAACTTCCTTTTCGGGGACCTGAGAAACCCTCCCGCACACACCCATTATCCCCTTGCACAATGAACAAGACACAACATCCGTACGGAATAGACCGGGGGAGGGGAGGGAAGGGCGACGAGATACATAGCCACACGGATTTGGGGGGTGCTTAAGAACATCCCCTATCACAAACCCGGGACCCCCTAATACGGATACCTCAAATCTCTGACAGTGGGAGATCTGAAACACACTCAGAAAATGGGTTGGTTTTTCCTCGATGATGAACTGAGACCTCTTCAAGACATGGGAGTAGAATTAGAGTAAATCACCGGCCCTAATACTGGAGATGTATGGGGCTTGACTTGTCTCTTCCCTGACATGCAGGAAGGTCCCAGGGTACAGCCCCGTTCTCAGAGTCAGCAGCATCACACACTCATTAGGGGTCCTGTCCCTAATTTACCTCTTCTCCATACACCTCCCCCTATGGTCGGCTTCTCCTAGCTCGGTGGTTAGACTTTGATTCCTTTTACAGTCTCATGACAGATTATGTTTGGCAGCTTACCGAGCACCTTCACATTCAGTCTCTTTTGAGTTTTGTGAGTCAAGGATATTTATCCCCATTTTACAGATTGGAAAACTGAAACCCAAAGAGGACCAGCGACTTGCTCAAGGTCACACACCAAGTCAGTGACAGCTTAGGACCATACCCCAGTTTGTCAACTTCGAGCCAAGTCACTAACTTGAGTTTACAGCATGTCTAGCTTAAGGACGTGTTCCAAGGAGTAAACTTGGACAGCAGCTAGGCTGCATCTTGGGCTTCCCTGTGGCACCTGGGAATATAACCTCCCAGAACACACTAGATTATGTGGCCGACTTTTCATGACATTCTTTGATTTTTCTTCCACCTGTAGTCCATAAACAGAAACCCTCTCTAGGCCAGGCCATTCAGTCTCCTATAAGATCTCATCTGATTATTCCTCAAAACTTCCTATGCCATCATATTGCTACTTACCTGAGAGAGGGAAGAAATAGGCTAACAACAAATCAAATCCCAATTGTTAGTAATTTCCAAAAACTGAAAACAAATTTTCATCAACTTGGATTGGTTAAAGTTAAATTAACTAAATTAATAGGATACACACAAATTCTATTCAGTACTCTGCAGTTATTAAAAAGGTGAGTCTAGGGGCACCTGGGTGCCTCAGTCAGTTAAGCATCTGCCTTCGGCTCAGGTCATGATCTCAGGGTCCTAGAATCAAGCCCTGCATCTGGCTCCCTGCTCAGCGGGGAGTCTGCTTCTCCCTCTCCCTCCACCCCCCCCCCCCGCCACTCATGCGCACGCACTCACTCTCTCTGTCAAATAAATAATTTAAAAAATATTTTTAGAAAAGGATGAATCTACAATATAAAAAGAAAAAATACATTGTTAGCTAACACTACAATGGCAACCATATTTCAGTATAAATGTATCCCATCAATATGTTGTACATCTAAATCTACACAATGTTATGTCAGTTGTCCCAGTTATAAAGTAGAATTTAAAAAATACATTTACAAATAGTATGTGTTTATTTAAAAATATACACAATTTTGTATATATCCCTTCTAAGAGGTTATATTCCCAAACATTAATCATGATTGTTCTTGGTGAGATGGAAACTCAGACTTTTAGTTTCTTTTTTTTTTTTTTTAAGATTTTATTTATTTATTTGACAGAGAGAGACACAGCGAAAGAGGGAACACAAGCAGGGGGAGTGGGAGAGGGAGAAGCAGGCTTCCCGCCAAGCAGGAGCCCGATGCGGGGCTTGAACCCAGGACCCTGGGATCACAACCTGAACCGAAAGCAGACACTTAACAACTGAGTCACCCAGGTGCCCCAGACTTTTAGTTTCTACTTGATGTGCTTCTCTATGTTGTTTGACTTTATTCAGCTATCATGTTAACTTTTAAAATTAAAAAATAAAATAAAATAAAAGGTATTTCCAATTTGGAAAGGAAAAACTCCAAAACAAGACAGGTATGCCTCTAAACTTGTCATTTGTCAAGTCAGCCTGGACAGATGAGGAAGGCACTGGCATCTGACTGGTCATGAGGCAGAACAGCAGCTGGGAAAGACTGGCTCCAAAAACGCAGCCACTGAAGTAAGCAAAGCAACCTCAAGTAAGTTCTACCCAGCAGCCAGGTATACCATGTGACACCTGAAGACACTATTCATTTCTTCTTTCATTTGTCCATTATCCATTTGTTCATCAAGCCTTTGGGAAGAGAGAAAGAAGTCTGACTTCTGTCCCTGGCCTTGAGCTTACAGGGAAGGAATAGAAAGTTTATAAAGAAACGAGTACAGGGGTACCTGGCTGGCTCAGTCAGTAAAGTGTGCGGCTCTCAATCTCAGGGTCATGAGTTCAAGACCCACACTGGGCATAGAGACTACTTTAAAAAAAGTGGGGGGTTGCCTGAGTGATTCAGTGGGTTAAGTGTCTGACTGTTGATTTCAGCTCAAGTCATGATCTCGGGGTCACGGGACTGAACCCCACATCAGGCTCCCCACTCAGTGGGGAGTTTCCTTGATATTCTCTCCCTCTGCCCCTCCCCCCACTCACGTGTGCATGCCCTCTCTCTCTCTCAAATAAATAAATCTTTAAAAAAAAATGAGTATGGAGAATACAGCTGCTTCAGTGTATTAATATTAGCACCTGCTGCAGGATATACAATAGCTCTCAAGATAGGTATGTCTCCATTTTACAGATGAGGAAACAGTCTGTGATAAAATTTTGTTCAAAGTACAGTAGGGGCATGTATCAGTTAGCTATTGCTGTATAACAAACCATCCAAAACCATAGTGACTTAAAATAATAAGTATTTATTATTGCTTTCAAGTCTCTAAGTCAGCCATATGTTTCTTCTGGTCTTGCCTGGGCTCATTCATGGGTCTGCAGGCATCTATGACTATCCTGAACTTGACTTGGTGTAGGCTGGCTATTGGCTAGTCTAGGATGGCCTCAGCTGGGAACACTAGCTCTCTGCACCTATCTCGCCTGCACATGTTTCTCCCATCCCTCCTGTAGGGTAGCCATTTTCTCTTGGCACAGGCAAAAAGCAAGATGGCAAGCTCTTTAAGCTTTCTGTTTGCTTCATGTTTACCAACATCCCATTGGCCAAAGCAAGTCACATGGCTGAGCCCAACATTGGAGTGGAGAACTACAGAGTTATAGGGCAAAAGAGATAGATACCAGGGAGACCAGGAATAGGAATAATCAAGGGAATCAATCTACCGCAGAACACATTGACCAATTTTATCTGGAAAGACAGGCTTCATCAAAGAGAGTACACTAGGCCTGAGTATTAAAACATGAGAATATTCACTAAGTAGGCAGCTGTTTCTTAGAACTGGATGCAGGCTGGTTTGCCACAATCAGTGGAAACCTAGCAGGCTTTTCTGTGCTCATGACAGACAGGGTTGTTCTATTATTTGTTATCTAGGCTTCATTCCTTCTGGTCAGGGACAGGGCAGCGAGCACTCCATAAATGTTTGCAGATTTGAATTGAGTTTCTTACTGTGAATGAGGTGTAGACTGAAATAGCTGAACCTGGGAGCCAATTGTTAGAAAGAGCAGCTTACGATCAACACTAGTAAAACAGAAAGCCTTGAATTTGGCAGTTTCTCATTCATTCCTCCCACAAACATTTCTTGAGTGCCTGTTGTAAGCCAGGTTCTGTGTCAGATGATGAATAGACACAGTGCTAGCTCACAGTCTGGGCTACTATTTAAATGGAGAAGAATAACAACTGTTTCCAACTGGCAAATTTATCTAACTACTGGGGGCTCCATTTTTAATACTAACTCATCCAGAAAAATGCATCAGGATGATGCATTTGTGTATGACACAAAGTCAGAATTTCTTAGGAACTGCACTGAGTTAGGTTCTCTGATGGTCAAGGGAACTAATGGTAAAATTCTGCCCTTAAATATTTTAAGCTAAAATCCATGTCCAGTGCAGAACTCTGGGGTCCCAACACAGGACTTTGAGAAAAGTATCCAATCTCACTCAAAGACATCAAACTTGTTTTAGGTGCTCTAGTGGAATGGGCTTCTCTGTCAAGGTGAGAACACAAGCCAGGTTCCTCTATTTCCAGAAAAGCCTGTGTTATTTTTGGCTGTCTGTATATTTGATGACCTAAAAGATGCAGGTCTCCCTAATCAACAGTCTGTGCCCACCAGGCCAGTCTTGATCTGACAGAGAATTCAACTGTGAAATGACTCAAAGCGGCACTTCCACAAAGCTCAGTTGAGACTGCTGCTTTTTGAGAGGAAGACATTCACTTCCCATTCCTCTACGCGTTAAAACACCAAAAAAGGAATTTACTCAAACTGTATTAAGCTTAAGCTGAATTATAAACTGTCAGGTCCCTGGTTTTTTGTTTTTTAAAGATTTATTTATTTATTTATTTGACAGAGATACAGCGAGAGAGGGAACACAGCAGGGGGAGTGGGAGAGGGAGAAGCAGGCCTCCCGCAGAGCAGGGAGCCCAATGCGGAGCTCAATCCCAGGACCCTGGGATCATGACCTGAGCCGATGCTCAACGACTGAGCCACTCAGGTGCCCCAAGGTCCCTGGTTTTTAAGAGAAATTCATTTTAAGAAAATGTGTGCATTTCATTTTCTGCATATAATCTAGAACTGCATATCCTAAGGTTTCCCTTTTTACTTTGGCTGCCAGGAATTTCAGAGATAACATAGGCCAGTTCCTAATTCCATGGTACATCTCTTTCTCTTCCTTTAGTCTGCTTCTGATCTTTCCCTTCCATGTTTCCATTTCCTACATCAGAGTCTGGTAGCCACTAGACACTTGTAGCTGTTGAGCACTTGACAGGTAGCTTGTCCAAATTGGGATGTATAAAATATCTCAATTATCAATAGCAATTATATGTTGAATGTTATTTTGGATATATTGGGTTAAATAAAATATATTAAGCTTTACCTGTTTCTTTTGACTTTTCCTTTTATGGCTACTAGAAAATTTTAAATTACATATGTGAAAAAATTACTTATGTGGCTTGCATTTATAGTGTTCATTATATTTCAGTTGGACAACTCCATTCTATAAATCATCCTGTTTTATGAGTGTTGTTATATACATAATATATTATATATATATATATATATATATATATATAAACTACCTCAAATCCTTTTGGAAAGCAGGTGTAATAAGCAAAGGAGGTGACAGCAGGGGATGAAGTGAAGGGGAGGTTGACTGGGACATGTCCTTGTCAGTCTATGTGTCTTTTGTTTGTATCTGTCACATACAAAACCCCTTGGTAAAGTGTGTTTTCAGCTTTCTTCTTCCCAGGTGAGTAGTATTCTCATGGCTTTCCCCAGTCTCTTGAAAATATCTCTGCTAGGGCGCCTGGGTGGCTCAGTCGGTTAAGCGACTGCCTTCGGCTCAGGTCATGATCCTGGAGTCCCGGGATCGAGTCCCGCATCGGACTCCCTGCTCAGCGGGGAGTCTGCTTCTCCCTCTGACCCTCCTCCCTCTCGTGCTCTCTGTCTCTCATTCTCTCTCGCAAATAAATAAATAAAATCTTTAAAAAAAAAAAAAAAAGAAAATATCTCTGCTTTACTTGAGCTAACAAATTGGAAAGGATCTGATAAGACAATTCACACCACATTGTAAATGACTGATAACATTGTGTTTACCCCTCTCAGGGGTATTTCCATTTTAACAGGGAACAATCCCTGAACCCAAAGGAATGAATCCCTAATGGTGGCGTTTCAGGCACTGGTGACAGGTGAGTGAGTGAGGTAGACTCTGGTTTTATGTGTATGTGCTTATATATGTAGGAGTACATTCGGGATGTGGCTGAAAGTAGGGTCTTTGGATGGAAAGGAAATGAGGCTGAGAGACAAGCTGAGCAGAGAAGGTAGCAAAGCCCCAGCTGGGTCAGACTGGCAAAGGGCTGTCAGACACCAGATCCAATGAAGGCCCTCAGGGGTTTGTTAAGCAATAGAATAGCCCAGTTGATGTCACTGGAGTGTAGGTACCAAGACAGCCTCCATGGTAACTACTGTGGAGTAGCACAAAGGGCCTCAGAATAGGATTCGGGAGTCTAGGATTGCAGTCCACACTGACTCACTGGCTTAACTCTGGGCAAGTGCTTTTACCCTGGGGTCTCGGTTTCTTTATGTGGAAAGTAGAAATGGGTGTTACAACTATCAATGAGCTCTAAGGGATGTAAAGGTGCTCTGAGAAGTAGGAAGTGCCCTACAAATGCAAGGAATGGTGATTACTGTCTTAAAACAGAAATGCAGCCAGGCAAGCCTGGAGTGGTGGAGGGTAGAAAGCAAGGGTGCAGGGCTCTGGGGATACCTGGAAGCCTAAACCCCTTGTACCTGGAACACCAGTCCTTCTCTATCGCCCCCAGGCTGAACCCGGACTCCCAGGGCCATTGCTTACACCTGACAAATGATGGCCTGAGCTATGAACAAACAGGACTATATGAACACTTCGGTGCAAGAGCCCCCTCTTGACTACTCCTTCCGAAGCATCCACGTGATCCAAGGTCAGCCCACAGAGCACAGCACTCCACTCACCATGGCAACAGGCTGGGTATGGTTCCTAGGGAGAGAGCAGTCTTCTACTTAAGAGCCTAAAGAGAGTCTTCCTGTGTGCTTGCAGATTTTTTTCTTGTTTTTGAGAGGAGTAGGGGTAAGTAGGTGGCAGGGGTGTAAGGGGTAATTGATCATCTTCAGAAGAATCCAGGCTACAGCAGTAAAGTCAGGTCGAAGGAAATTGGGAAACTAGTTTATCTGCCAATGGTTTTATTCTCCTGTTTTTACCTGAAGAGAGGAATAAATGAATGAAAACATAAGCGGAACCCTATCTCCTCTGAGGACACAAGCCTATTCTGATCACTGGTAAAACATGCAGGGTCTCATTATTAGGGGCATGTTTCCAGTTTAAATATTTATTGATAAATATCTTATACTCATTCCAGCCCTATCCAAGTTTATTCCATTATCACCCATAATTATTGCAGGTTCCAGCACTACCCATGCTCATTCCCATTTTTATTATTCAGTGTCTTTGTAAATAGGTGGCTCATACTCTTCAGGAAGGGACAGAGGGAGACTCTTAGTATCATATTCTCAGGGTAATATGCTTCTTTCCAAGGAAGTTCTGTCCCTGGCTTTTGCTATCTGGCTTCTCATAAAACACTGTACATCTACTCTCACCGAACACATGCTGGTACCCACATATCCTAGACCCAGTATCTGGCTTTGGTTTTCTCTCATAGGCAACTGGTGGGTACTTTTAAGCTCAGGAAGAAGGCAAATAGTTATCCAGGGGGTACTAGGCCTGGCTTGAGTTGGGGATACTACTGGGTTTGCGCCAGCCACAGTGGTAACTCATATTCTTTCAGGAGCATACACCCACCTACCGTGATCTTTTTTGACTGTGCACAGCATCACTTCTGATTGATATAGTCTGTGTTTCACAAGGGTTTTAGCTGTAATGGTTCTGTACAAGATAACTGAGGTGACAGATGAGGGAAGTATGGCTCCTGCCTACCCGGGAATTCCCAACTCTGAGCGGGGAAATAGAGCTTTGCACTCTCTGGAACCTTCAAAATGAGGGGAGAAACAATCTACTACAACCACAGATGACTCCACAGCACAAACCATGGTCTGTACAGATGCCCTCTCCTTCGTTCAGTGGTTAAGTATTTACTGAGCACCTACTATTTAGTGAGCGCACGTGTATACATACATGCCAGGCATTATGCTCCTCTTTATGTGTCTCATAAAGAGAGGGACAGAAGCATATCCAAGCCCCAAAAGGCCAGTCCCCTCAGGTTCCCCAGAGCTTGTGGAAAGAGTTTGGGGGTACTGGATAGACTATTTGCTAAAGTAAACCAATAGATGGATTATAGATTCTGAAATGGCAAGGACTTTAGACCATATCCAACCCATAGTCCTCTAACTTCTGCGCATGAACCTACAGTGTTAAGGGAGTCTGCTGCAAGACACACTTACCAACCCCTTCCATTATGGGGTGAGGGATGACGTGAAGAAGTTATTATCAAACTAACTCCCACCCTCTAGGGACACATGGAAAAGTTGTGTGGCAACCCTTCAGAGATATGAAGATGGGATCACGTTTCCCAGGTCTTCCTGGGGCTAAACACTCCCCAGTTCTTTGGGCACTGATATCTGTGGTCCATATTCCAGACCTGCCTTGGCCTACTCTGAACAAGGCAGCTTCAACAGATCCTTAAGCAATGCAGTACGCTGGTGGAATCTGAAGGGAACAGAAACCTATAGCAATGGGATACACCATTCCACTCTTGATACCGGCAGCCCAGATGGGAGCCTCAAGTTTTAGGCAACACAGTTCTACCAGTGGCTGCTTCTGAGCTGGAGATCTGCCCATGCTTAGTGGCAGTCTCCAAGCTGCTGCCTCATCAGGCTGGATGCTAATCTATATGTGGGTTTATTTTAACCCTAACTTTTTTTCAGCTGTGTCATTTCACTGGGGGTTCTCAGGATATGTTGAGGTGGGGGGGGCAGGATACTCTGCTTCAGTGCCCTTCTGTGACCTCCCCCCCCCCCAGCTCAGGCCCCAACTGGGGATCCTGCTCACTCCAGCACTAAGGTGGAGAGCCACCTGGTGGATGCTGCCTGACCTGCAGCCGAGGAGAGGAAGTTAACCCTAGGGGGAGGTGGAAGGGAGGAAGTGTGTCCAGTAAGAGCTGAGGGGAGTGAAGACGGCTAGCCAGCTTCAACAAATCCTAAATACTTCCTTCCCCGGAGACAGCTTTAGACAAGTAATGAGAGGCTTAGGGGCAAGAGGAAAAATACAGTTCCCTCAGCCATAGGGGGTATCTGGTTCTGGCTCTGCCACTATGACTCTGGGCAGGGCCCATCCTCTCTACCTCATTTGTCAAAAAGTGTGTGGGGGTCTACACAGATGGTTTGGAACATCCCTGTTTTCCCTATTCTCTCTCCTCCTTGGCCAAACTTTCTGAGGGTGTTGTTTACACTACCTGCTTAGATTTCCTTAACCTTCCCTTCACTCTTGAACTTAGTCCAATCTAGCTTCTGTCCCCAGGTCCTTCTCATTTCATTGAAACAGCCTTCACCAAGGTCACCACGGGCTGGAGTTGCCAAAATTACTTTTCAGTCCTTATCTCCCTGAAATTCACTCCTATAAACTATGGACTCCCTGAGCATCTGTAAAATTATCTTCTTGTGGTTCTCCCTCCGTCCTTCCCTCATTACTCATTTAGACTCCCCTTCCTCCTTGTCCCTCCTTTCTACCCTCACTCTCCATGTAGAATCTCCTCTACTTCTCTAACTTGTACACCTTCTATGCTAATGATTCTCATCCGTCTCCTGAGCTTCAGGCCTCTGTATCCAACTGCCTGCCTGGCTTCTCCACCTTTTTGTGTTACAGGAACCTCAGACACACACCACGGCTAAGCCTGAACTCACCTTTCCAACCCTGGTTTGTCTTTTTCTAATTCCTTATCAGTCCCCTAGACAAGAAACTGGGCACCACCCTATATTATTCTTTTACGCTTACATCCAGTCACTTGAAGTCATGCTGATTTTCTCTCCCTCTCATCTCTTGCTTGGATGACTCAAAGAGCCACACTGGTCTTCCAGTCACACCCACTCCCTTTAATCCATCTCCACGCCAAAGCTTCAGAATGATCTTTCTGCAGTGTGAAAGATTTGGATCATCTCCTTTGTTTAAACCCTCCAGTGGCTTCCCATCATCTACAGAATAAAGTCCAAAATACTCTGCCTGGCATTCAAGGCTCCTTGTCTTCTTCCTCCTTGCCCCCACCTTGAGCAGTGCATGCATACACGCCGTTTCACACCTCTATGCCTCTACTTGTGTGGTGCCACTCTTGCCCTTTCCACCCTTTGCTTGGTTAAGGTCTCCTTATCCACCGAGCTCCAGCTCAGGTTTCGAGTTCCCTGAGTGCCCAGACTGAGCTAGGAGTCCTTCTGCATGATTCCATCGCTGTCATTGCCAGCTTGTTTTCATCCTGCCTATATGAGCTCCTCCAAGGCACAAACATCTGCTTCATCCCTGCCTTGTTACTCGTCCAGAGCTTGGCACAGACCATCTGCCATTCTGTTTACCACTATACATCCGGTATCTGGCACATATACAGTTGCTCAGCAGTAATGCAAGAGAGAGGACGTCAGAGGGTGTTGTACTGAAGTGAATGCTATAGGTCCTACCAGTGGATAATTCTAGACTTTGTGCTATAATCATCTTCGTTCAAGCCTGACTATTCTAGTTCTTAGTTTCCATAAAGTGAGAGTGATTTTGCCTCTCCCCCATCCCCAAACCCAATGATATGACAGACATGAGGAGACCATGTGACCCAAACCAAGAATTTGGGATGGAAAGTCTTTGACCCTTAGTCCAAGTTTACTTGGACTCCTGAGGCCTGTGGGACGGGGTCCTGTACTGACAGCAGGTAGAGCCATGCTAGACTCAAGCATGAGGCTATGGTCCTGGCAGGCCCTCCAGCTATAGCTTAGGCTGTAAATCCTCCCAGCTCTGTCCCTTCCCAGCCCTAAAACAGAGAAGCAAAGATGATAGCCCACGTCTCACTCTATCCCCACAGACCTGACGAGTGAGGAGCCACGGACAGGGCTACGACCAATAAGGCACTCAAAGTCAGGGAAGTCACTGACCCAGTCCCTGTGGCTGAACAACAATGTCCTCAATGACCTGAGAGACTTCAGCCATGTGGTTTCACTGCTTCTGGAGCATCCAGAGAACCTGGCCTGGATCGACCTGTCCTTCAACGACCTGACTTCCATTGACCCTGTGAGTCCCCAGCCCTGAGTGTCCAGTCAGGGTGGGCCTGCTACCACCTCGTCCAGCCCCCAGCCTCTCTACCTCCCACACATTCTCCAGGAAGTAGTGCGGTAGCACAGTGCTGTGCAAAGTACATGGCTGTGGGCTCAGACAGATGTAGGTTCAAATCCTAGATTTGTCTCTTACTTTGGGACTTCAGCAAGATACCCAACCTTTCAAAATCTCAGCCCTCCTGTCTGAAAAATGGGGAGCATGTGCCCCCACAAAACAAAGATTTTATGAGGATTAAATGAGAATTATGAAAGCCAACTGGCACGTAGCAGGCTGCAGGAACATAAAGCTTTTGTTACCGGGTACCCACTGTGCCTTGTGCTGAGTTCTTCTGTGGAAGAGGTAGGTAAAGTACAGCACTTATTTTCCATGAACTCAGACTCAAGTTTTAAGAAATAAAACACAACTGACCCTTTCTTGTCCAGGATCGCTATCAGAGGGGAAAAGCAGCTACAGCATGAGTTGGAAACTATTCCCCAGGTTGTAGTGATCTCAATTTAACTACTATTTTGAAAACTTCTCTTCTGTACCTAGCGTGATGCTCTCTATCCCTATCCCTTGTTATGAAAGATTCTTAGATCACCAAAGCTAAAAAGATCTTCAGTGTAGAGGCAACTGAGGCTCAAGGGAAGCAGGAGAGCCCAGTCACCTGGCAAGTCAGTGGCTGTGCTAGGCCCCAGGCCCATACCTCCCGCCCCTCAGATCACAGCTCTATGACCACGTGATACCCCTGTACTCCTTCAGAGTTAAATGAAAAGTAGGTCGGAGTTATCCAGAATGGCTGCAGGGGGGTGGCGTAGACTGGAAAGCAAGTTGTTTCCCAAACTTTTCCTTCTTGGCCCCCAAGTCAGTCCTGAGCACAGATCCAGGGCCCTGTCCATCCTGGCTTTTGGTTTCCTTCCCCAACAGGTCCTGACAACTTTCTTCAACCTCAGTGTACTCTATCTCCACGGCAACAGCATCCAGCGCCTGGGAGAGGTGAACAAGTTGGCTGTCCTCCCGCGGCTCCGGAGCCTCACACTCCACGGGAACCCCATAGAGGAACAGAAGGGGTATAGGTAAGTGCCCTGGCCCTGAAGCTGGGCTCCCCTGAGGAAAAGGAGGTGGGGAGAGAAGAAATCCAATACCATTGTTCTGCCATGGTGGGACAGAGAAGGGAGTGGAGATCTTTCCTGTCTTACTATCCATTGGGCAACTCTGTCTCCCCCAAATTATACTTCAGTCCCTCCATTCTTGCAGTTAGGGGAGAGAGCACCAACTGGTGGAGGGGGAAGGAGGTTCTGGTGGGGGGCTGGCCCCCAGCCCAAGTCTTCCCTACAGGCAATATGTGCTGTGCACCCTACCCCGTATCACCACATTCGACTTCAGTGGGGTCACCAAGGCAGACCGTGCCACAGCTGAAGTGTGGAAACACATGAACATCAAGCCCAAGAAGGTCCGGATCAAGCAGAATGCACTCTGAGGTTCCCAGGGCCCCAGCAGTCCTAAAGGCCGAGGATGGTCAGTTTGGTTTGACAATAAACGATTTGAGCAGTTGAGCAGATGTGAAGTCATCTGTGCCCTGTAAAAATGTCCTCCAACTCAGGCAATTGTCAGTAGCTCCAGTCTTACTTCTCTGGTAAGAGGGAGGCAGTGGAGGGAAAGGCCTGTTGGCCTGGGATGCAGGGGACCTGGTTTACTGTATGGCCTTGAGAAACTTACCTAATCTCTCTGGGCCCCTTTCTTTTACTCTTCAATTCAGATATCCTGGGGTCAGAGCTGCTTCACAGAGCGCCAAGTTTCTGTGGAAATGCCTCAGAGATTTTATAGGCTGTGATCTCTGAACCCCCCACTTCAATCAGATCAGAGTAGTTCCACTGTTTCACATGCTGGTGTTCTGCTTGAGATTTCATTTGATAAAAAGAATCTTCTGCTTCAAAACAGTGGCTTGCTGGCTCCGTATCAAGTATCCTTGGTCTGCCTTTACCCTCCCCCCGCCCCCCAACCCTGGGCTTGTTGGTAATTCCACTGAACCTGAGGCAGGGCCCCCAACAGTGACAGCTGCCTCGGATTCAAGTTTGTTCAGCTTTGACAGTATTCCCATCACCGGAGAAGGGACAGTCTTATCCAATCTGAGGTTAGCCCAGGCCAAGTTCCAGCTAAGACCTGGGAACCCTGAACTCTTATCTTCTAGATTCCTCTCAGTGCCCCTGGAAGACGTGCTCCTCCCCCTCCCCCATCTCGCTGCTCACAGACCAGAAGTAGTACTAGGGTGGTGGGCAGGACAGAGGGGCTGCAACCAGCACACAGATGAATACACTTCCTTTATCGAGGGCGACAAACCAAAACAAAACCCCAAAACCCCAAACATGTAAAAACCCAGGGTGCTAGAAATACAAACTCAATTCATTCAAATTCAAGCTCGTCCAGACCCTGGTCACAAACCCTCGTGAGGTGCATGTGAGCACCAAGTCAGGAAGAGGGGGACAGGAGTGAGGCCAAGAGAAAGGGTGGGAAGGGGCCCCCGATAAGCCCCCCAGGGATCACCCTCACAGTGGTACCTCCACCTTCCCAGTGACGGTGAAGACCTACTAGGCCCTAACCTTTTGATCCCCACCTCATCCCTGGCCAGGGCTATGAACGCCAGTCCCAAATGGTTCTGCCCTCCCTTGCTCCGTCCTCACTTGCTGAGGCTTCCAGCCTCACTCTTCTCCTCCACACTCTTCTCTGTGATTAGTAGCAGGTTAGGGTACTGTGTGAGCCGCAGTGAGGCTGGGGGCCAGGGGAGGCAGGGTGGAGACAGGGTGAAGAGAAGAGCTGTCCAAGGATCCCTCTCTTCATGGGATCCCAAACTGTACAACCAGCTCCTCTTTTGCGTCCACTCGGATCTGAGAAAGTGCACTGTAGGCATAAGCAGCTATCCTGGAGACCTGAGACAGAGGGGCCAGGGACGAGAGGAACAGAGAGAGGCAGTGAGAAGGGAGATCCGGAAAGCCGGGGAGGGGGATTGGGTGGCAAGAGAGGAGGGGATGGTGAGGGACGGGGAGCCAAAGAGAAAGGCAGGGATGGGAAAGACAGCAAAGAACAAAGGGGAGGAAGAAAATAAAGGTGGAAAGAAGAAGATACAAAGTACGAGAGGTGAGGGTGAGTGGGGCACTCGAGCTACCAAGCTCCCTAACTCCACTTCCCTACCGCCTCTGAGACGGAGAGGGTGAACCCTCTGCCACAGCCTGGGCCGTGAGGGAAGGGTAGGCAGGGGCGGCTCACCTGCTGCAGGTCAGAGAAGGGGATGGGCTCGCTGGCCAGCACTTGGTGGGGCTGGCTGGTGAGAGATGGCAGCGGCGGCAGCTTCTTCCAGTGGGTCAGGCTGCTGCTCAGCACAGCCAAGCGGGTGCTGGCCAAGAGAATGGAGGGGGGTGGACAGTCAGGCCGGTCTGCCCTGCCCTGCCCAGCCCTGCCCAGCCCTGCCCAGCCCAGGCATGCCTCGCTCCCTCAGGCCAGAAAAGCAGGGTGACAGGCACCTCCGCTCACCACAAACTCGCTCCAGGCCCACCTCCCTCGGCCTCCGCACCCTTGAGGGTCACGGGGCAAACAGGGCTGACATGAACATCTGCTGCGGTACCAGAGAGATTTGTTATCAGTCTCCTGGGCTGCACCCAAACAAGAAGCGTGGACTGGGGCTCAGGCTCCAAAGCTGGATAAGGGATGGAGGAGCAGGGAGGAGCCCAAGGAGCCCGTCTGGGTGTGTGTGTGTGTGTGTGTGTGTGTGTGT
>NC_058413.1:52615809-52726131 GCF_002201575.2 Neomonachus schauinslandi
CCCAGAGAAGGATCTGGGATCAGTTTTGCTTCTGTGTTGCAGAGGCCTTAGACCTGAGGAGGTGAGGCGAGCAGGGGTTGAGTGCCATCTAGTGGCCATGAGCTGCACTATAGGCCACCCACCCCTTTATCTCTTCTCTCTCCCCACTCTGGGCCTCTGCAACACAGAAGCAAAACTGATCCCAGATCCTTCTCTGGGGCTCCAACCCCACTTGCTCACCACCCCTACCCCCCACCACAGTCCTGCAGAGACAGACAGAGACTCTGCCCTCCTGAATCTCCTTTCTCTATCCCAGGGAAAGAGCCATGGGAGGGGAGTGAGGCAGGCGGGGCTCACATCTCAAGCTTGGCAGATTAGTTAAGCTCCCTGAACCTCAAGCTGCTTGGCTACAGAATGAGATACGGTATCTACTCCCCAGAATCATAGTAAGGTTTTATGTAAAATGAAACTATTAAGTTGGGAGGGCTGGGCAGCTACAAGAAGCCATGGGGCCAAGCCTAGTGTTCTCAGATCTAGTGAGAGCTGCCCGGGAGAGCAGCACAGAGACTCCTCCTCCTAGCTGTCTTCCCATTTATCCAGCCGCCCCTCCCCCAGCCACCCGAACACCTGCCCCGCCCATCCTCCCGCGAGCTCACCTCCTGCTGGAGGCGCCACCCCACACCTGGCTGCAGGTAAGAGTGGCACTGAGCGGCCACCCAGGGCGGTTCATGGGGCCACGTGGACCCACCTTCCAGGCCACCTCCCAGGCCTCCCTCTGCCCTCACCTCCATCCAGTTGGTCACCAGTTTCTGCCAAGCCAACATGTCTTGAATTCCTCCTTCCCTCCTCCGGCCTAGGGCACGGAGCATTAGCTCTAGAAGGACCCCTGCCCCATCTCAATCCTGCAGTCCTTTCTCTGCTTCCCAGCAGGATCTTTCTAAAATCTAAGGCCAAGTCACTCCTTTACTGAAAACTTTCCCTGGCTCCCCACTGCCCCCGCAGTAAAACCAAACTTCCCAGCCTGGCATTCAAGGCCCTCCCTGGTCTGGCCATATCTTCCCTCTGTCTCTTTATTCTCTGTATGTCTTTGTATGAGCAGTCCCTTCTACCAGGAGCGCCTCTCCCCTTTTTGCCCACAGGAAAACAGTACCTGCTCATCTTCCAGACCTCACTGCCTTTCCTCTGGGGTTATTTTATGATCCTGCCTGGAGCCCCATGGCCAAGAGTCCCATGGAGTTGTCATGTCCTGTGACCATATCTCCCTGGCCAGGCTGCTAGACCTTCCAGACCAAGGACAAGGACAGTTAGCTCTGGGCCTCAGCACAGGGTCCTGCATGCATGAGGAAATATTTGTGAATTGTTCACTCAGCTGGGTGGCAAGGAGGGATGTATCACAGCATGGGCCTCAAATGGGATTAAATGTCCTCAAGGGAGGGTTGAGCTGGGGACAGACAACAGATGCAGGGAGGGGGAGCGGGGTCCCTGCAGTGTGCACACAGGGGACTTGTGCTTTCCCTTTGTCCAAAAGCTGGTAGAAGAGGGACACATACACACATTCAAGGTTGGGGGGGGGGGGTGGATCCCAGGCAGAGAAGCACCTGCGCCAACCCGCACTGATGCTGGCCTCAGCTGCATGTCGTTAGAATAGCCAGCCCCGGTCAGCGGGGGGCCCTGTTGCGCACTGGCCTGCCCCTGCCTGGGTCAGCCTGGGTCCTGTGCTGCGAGAGGACAGGGACAGCCTGGGGGCCCAAAGCAGGGGCTGGGCAGGGGAGGGGACTGGACCCCAAGCTCCTAAGGGAAGGCTAGGTGTCCGAAACCATTAAGCCCAGAAGAGCAGGTACCAAACCGTGAGAAACCAATCGGCTCTGTGGTCCCAAAGGCCGGAACCTGGGGCACCGCCAGTGGTCACAGGATAGCCCTAACCATCTCCTCCCAGCCCTCCTTTCCTCTTTCTCCCAAGAAAGGAAATCCCAGTGTCTAGCACTTGACACAGCAAGCTTTGCTGATCTGGAAGAGATGAACAGGAGAGGAAATGGCGGGGCAGGGGGTGTAGGCAAGAGAGGGGCACGGTCTAGAGATTTTACCTGTCAGAGCCTCCTTATGGTCCAGTCTGGCATCTGCCTCTCTGTGCAGAGGCAAACACTCTCACAACCAGAAAAGCAGGGAACTAAATCGACACAACTCGGGCTGCATCTGGTGTAGAATCACACTCAGGGGTACTTCTTCGGCAGGACTTATGGGGACACAGATAGGGAAAGCCAGGAGGGGTTTCAGAGGCTTAGGCCCTGGCTGTATGGGCACTCATGACCAGTAGGCCAGCAGACAGAGGGTTTAGGAGGAGCTTTAGGCTGCCTCCCCCAGGCAGCCTCCTTGATTGCTTCAGCCCCTCAATTCTTTCTTTCCAGTCCACAATCTCTGCCAGCCAACATGTCCTCTCACTGCTCCATGCCCAGGCCTCCTCATCCGCCATCCACCTCTAAGACCCTACAGTCTGGTAGAGGACTGGTCCAGGGGTACCCTGACAGGTCTGTGACTCTCCTAGAAGAGGAGCTAGGCGCAAGGGGTGGGGGCTCCGGTAGCCAAGGAGTTCTAAAGAGCATTTTCTGGCCCCAATTCTGTTTCCCCCATCTCCGTGCACAATATCTGGAAATAGCCCCATGGGAGAGGGTTGGTAGAAAGAAATAGATTTATTCTCATGTACAAAGCGGTCAGCCCACGGGACCATATACAACAGTTGCACAGAGTCCTAGAAAAACGCATCTCTCTAAAGGCAACTCAGAATAGGTAAGGCAGGTGGCCCCCCTCCCCCCACCCCAAAACACATACAGAATAACACAGAGGAGGGAGAAGCCAGCAGCCGGGCTGACCCAAGAGGCCCGGCCCTATGGGGGTCTTCCAAGCCCCAGGGCACGGGTAGATATGGCCTTGAAGAAGATAGGAGCCCTGCTAGGGCTGAGGCAGCCCTCTCTGGCTGCAGGGATGGGGAAGGGACTTGGGCTAAGAGCGGGGGACACTCAGGGGGCCCCTGAAGGACTCAGGGTCGGCTCTCTGCCCTAGGGTGGCAGGGACATTCCACAGCTTCTCCTGGGACTCCACAGAGCCAACGGGACTTTGATCTAAAAGGGGTCTTAGAAAATGGATTGTCTCACTCTCCTGTCTCACCCAAATAGGGGGAGTCACTTGCCCAGGGTCACACAGCCAGGAGGAAGCATTATTGACTCAACTGGAGCCTGTCTTCCAGCCCCGGGATCCTTCTGCCCACCATTCCCAACCTGCTTTCTTCCTGAGCCCCCTCTGCTCAGAGCACCGAGCCGGCCCTCTGGCAGCTTTTGTGTGGGGCCTGGGCAGCTTCCCAGGTTCCAATGCCCACCATAAGTATAGTGGCGATCCTAAGGGGCACCTTCGGCCTCATGGCTATTTCTAGTCATCCAGCAGAGCTAATGACTGTTTCTAAGAGCCACTCTCTGCTCACTGAGACGTCCCACCTCCTCCTTGCAGGAGGACCCTGGAAGAGGGAAGAGGGCCAGGTCTGGTGGAGCAGGAACGTGGCCCAGGAGAAACCATCCAGGCTGCCTCAGAAGAAAGAGTGGCTGCGGAGGACTTGCCAAGATGTGGTCAGGGGCACAGAGCAGGGCCCACTGCTCCTCAGTCACCCCTGTGCTCTCGGAGGACAAATGACAAAGTCTTGGTGAGGCTGGAAGTCTTGCTTCCATTATACAGACAAGAAAGCTGAGGCCCGGGAAGGTCGGTGCTTGCCCAGGGTGGCACGGTAAGTCCTGGATTAGAACCTAGGACCTGTGGTCCAGTGGAGGGCTGTGAGGAGGAGGCCTGGGCAGGGAAGGGTCCCGGGGAGGGGCTCATTCAGCATCAAGGCTGCAACAGCCATTGACGGGGGCCCCAGTGCCATCCAGCTCAGGCATCTCGTACTCCTCGTCCAGGAAGTCCAGCGAGTTGTTGCTCGGGAGGCCGCGGATGGTGAACTTGTGAGACACCTTGGTCCAGTGCTCACGGTTAGAGGCCACGCGTTCGTACAGCTCTGCTGCCCTGGGGAACAGGTCCTGCAGCAGCCTGGGGGTGCAAGGGTGCAGGGGTAGGGTCAGAAGTCAGACTGTGAGTAGCAAGGGAGATTTGGGCTACACTGCAAGTAGAACTTGCACCCGAGTGTGAGGCATAGGACTGGACACTCAAGGAGAGCATGAAGTGAAGACCCCATTTATGGGCCAGAGGGAGACGGCTGGGCCCAGAGGCCGCGGGGTGGGTCAGCGGGAGCTGGGCAGGCCAGCCCAGCACCTGTGTCTGCCACAGCCAGCCCCATCCCCCCAGCAGGCTCCCCGAGCTCTCTCACTTGTAGATGGGCATTGCGATGTGCTCCATAAAGCTGATCTGCAGCTCGGGGATATAGGCCTTCTCCCGGTCCATCATCTCCATCGGCCTGTTGCCCATGGCCTTCTCCTGCAGGCGCAAGTTGTCAGGCCTGGCCCTTCTCCCTCCATCAGGCACCAGGATGAAACTAACCCAGCCCTTCCCAGCCCCAGGCCAGGGACCCTCCCCGCAACCTGGACGGCTGAGGTCACTCCCCACGTACCAAGTCTCCCTGGGAGAAGAACTCTTTGTAGATCAGCTCCTGAAAGGCCAACACTCTGGTCATACTCTGTGCGTGGGATCCGTCCACCCGAGCTCCTCTACAGCTCATTCCCAAGATGGCAAACTGAGGCATCCCTCAGCCCCACCTCAGGCCCAGTTTGGCCTGGGGATGGCCCCAGACGGGAAGGAGTGGCTGGGTTCCGGCCCCCCTTCCACCAGCCACTGACATGCTGTGTGACACCCGGTGAGTCCATGCCCCGCTCTGAATCTCCCCATCTGTCGCCCTGACGTGGTCTAGGTTTCTGTCTCCCCAGAACTGAGCCAGGCTGAGCTCGGCCCAGAGAGGGTGTTTGGGCTGCAGGAGCCGCACAGAACTGGGCCGGCTGTGAAGCCTGCACCTCCTCGGGGAGGGGCAGCACTTACTGCGATCTTCCTGGTAGTCTTCCAGCCCTTGGTCTGGTCAGAGAGGTCACAGGAGGTCATAAGGAGGCAGAGGAGGAGGCTATGGTGCTGCTTGTTGGTTCGGTCATAACCCACTGTTGGGGAGAGGGTGGGGTCAAGGACCCAGTCCCCTCTCTCTGAGGGCAAGGCCCCCAGGGCCCACCCTATGTGTGTGGTCCAGGAAATCCAGCACCCTGAATGGGAGCCAGAGGGCTGGTGCTGGATCTGCCTGGGTCTGATGGCTCCATGCTGGAGGGGATGGGTCTAAACACCTGGGGCTGCTCTCTAGGCACATCACCCTCTTGGTGATCCTTCCCCAACCCTGAGGCCGGGGTTAAAAGCAGGCACCTTCAGCCATCTTCTGGAGGTCTTTGAAAATGCGGAGGTGATGGGCCAGGTCGGTGGCCAAGATGATATCCCGCATCAGGTCCAGCATACGCTGATAGTCCTGGGCCAGGGTGGGGGGAGGGGGGGGGAAATGTCAAGACCTCCTGCCAGACACTCCCACCCACTCCCTCAGCTCCTTCTCCTGCCTCAGGCCAGCTCTGGGCTCCCACTCCTTCACCCCCACCCCTGGCCCCGTCACCTTCCGGGAGAAGTGGTCGAAGATGTTGCAACCGTGGGTGTTGAGGATGGCGATGGCCTGAGCGAAGTGGTGTCTCTGTCGGGGGAGAGGAAAGATGGAGGCCTCGCGGGGACGGGGGACGCTGCTCACTGCTGACCCCAAGAGAGGGAGCAGACCTGGTACAGCCCCAGCCCCCCAAGGTGAGCAGAGTAGGCAGACACAGGGAGTCTGGGGACCTGGTTCCCTTTCTGGGCTCTGTTTTGGCTCTCTGTGTGACCCTGGGCAAGTCCTTGCAGGCCCTGAGCCTCAGATCCCTCAGCCGTCACAGGGAGGGACACAACCAGGCAAGCTCTGAGAGCCTCTCAAACTGGAATCATTCTGAAATGATCCCTCGGAGTCCTAGACACTAATTCATGCAGCAAACATTTGTTTGCTGACAAAGAAAGGCAGTGATGAGGTGAGGGCAAGGCCCCTGTCTCCAGATGCTGATGGGCTGTCACTAGGAGGAGGAGCAGGCTTAGCCCAGGGCACAGAGGGCAGAAGCAGGGCTGCCAGGCAGCCTCCTGGGAGGGAGTGAGCCCCTCATCTCCCGGGGGCATGCAAACAGGGGCAGTCTCCAGTGGGGTGTTATGGGGGGCAGCGTGGGGCAAGGTGACCTTGCAAGTTTGGCTTCTACTCTGTGCCAAGCCCTGTGCCAAGCGCAGGGAATTCAGAGATGTCTCAGATTTTGTCCCTGCCCCAAGGAGCTTCTATCTGGGGGTGGACAGACCCAATCCAAACAACCTAAGGCAAAATTGGGAGTGATGGGCAGAGCAATCCTAGGCCTGGTGGGGTGGGAGTTGCACAGGGCATTCCCAGATACGCAAAGAGAAACATGCTAAATACAAGTCCTCCCTGTGCAGACCTGGGCTCGGGCAAAACCTGCAGGCTGACTCACACCCCCATCCACACCGGCACCCCTCCAAGCCCATCCAGCAAAAGGAGCCAGACATGTCCTGGGGGGCTGGCTACAGCCCTCAGTGCCTGTCTGGAGAGCAGGGCTTGGGAGAGGGAGGAGCTGGGTCACAGTAACTATGTAAGTCACCAGCCTTAAGAGAATGGTGGGTACAGGGCTATTGGGTGGAATGGCAGTACCTCCATGACAGAGCCTTCGGAGCTGTAGAGCGCAGCCAGCACCGATTTCTGGAAAAGCCGGGGAAATCTCCATCACTCCTCCCATCAGATGTAAGTGCCTGCCATATTAGGTTAGGCATTGCCCTGTCCTCCCTGCCCCTCACCGCTCTCCCATCTTAGAGCCCATGCAAAGCCTCGGCGAGCCTCCTCCCAGCTCTAAACCAGCTCCTGGTCTCACCAGCTCCCACCTCTCCTCAGGCTGGAGGGGTGAGACTCCCAGATGCCCCCAGGAGGGTGCCCACTATGAGGAGGGCAGAGTCTCACCGAGGCCACCTGGAAGGAGTTGTTTGTGCCTCTGTGGTCCAGGTCATGACACATGCAGGAAATAAACAAGGCGAAGATCTCGATGTCCCTGGTTGTGAGGCAGACGGGAGAGGGAGATCAGCCCCCTCCCACACATCCAGAGGAAGAATGGCTGCATGAGATGTCCAGGAGCCACCCGACAGGAGCTCAGGACACCTGGGTCCCTTTCCTGGGAAGCAGCCCTGGTTTGGAGTTCGACAGGCTCACTGCTCCAGGGGTATGTGACTGTGAGCAAGTCCCACCCAGAAAATGGGGCTATGCAACCTTCCTCACGAGACTGTTAAGAGGGTCCCAGGAGGCGATGCATGTCGAGGGCCTGCCACACTGGAGGTGCCTCCCTATCCCAAAGAAGGGGACTCTAGCAGCTGCCAGACTGGGCGGCCAGTGCAGCCACTCACTCGAGGTAGTTGGAGAGCTCCAGATTCTTGTAGAGCAGGTAGCAGAAGTGGGAGACAGAAAAGGCATGCATCCAGTTGTGGTAGGGGGGATCCCGGTAGCCCTTCTTCACCATCAAGCAGAACCTGAGGGGAGGAGAGAGGGCAGTAGAGGGGCCTCAGGCTCTCCTCCTCCAGGAAGCCCTTCAGGCTCTGCCTTGCCCCGTTCCTTTCCTTTACTCGTGGTCCCAGAGTCTGGGAATTGCCTCTCACTCAGGGATCTGCCCCACTCCCACAGATCGGGCCACTCCCAGTCATCCATAGAGACCCCTGTCCAGAGCGCTGGGGCAATGGATGTGAGAATGGAGGACACAGGGAGGCAAAGCCCAGGGCTGCCTGCACGTGGAGGGGAGGGCTGGGGTGCGCACCGGGCCAGAGTTGGGCAGTCAATTTTGTAGTTGTTGATGAAATTCATGTCCTGCAGCATGCTCAGAATGGCCTGGAGAGAGCAGAAGGGAGGGATCAGAGGGACTGTCAGTTCTGCCTTGGCCCTTGAAGCCTCCAAAATTTTGGAATCTTAGAACTTTAGATCTAAACCAGAGAACCATAAAAAACAAAACCAAAAACCTAGAGCACCATGAAATGATAGAGCCAAGCATTCTCAGTGCCATGAACTTTCAGAAACGGGATCTAAGGACTCTTGGAACCTAGCTCACACGAAATCTTAGAAACCCAGGGAGGAGGTGCCAACCCTGAGGCCACACGCCCTGGACACTGTTGGCTCTGGAGCAGCCCTTGGCGATCATCCAGTCCAGCCCTGAGCCCTGGGCAGGCCGTGGGGCCCATGCTGGCAGACCACACGCCCACTCCATCCCTGAGGGAGGCTCTCTAGCCTTTGGTGATGACTGTCTTGCCAGGAAGTTCCTATCCACATCTAACTTAAACCTCTGGCTGCACACCCTCTGCCTCTTGCAGGAGGGCCAGCTCACCATGGAAGTGTCATCCTCGGGCAGAGAGCGAGGGGTGTAGGTGAAATTGGCAAAGTTGGAGTCAATGGCGGCCACAGGCTGGATTCCGTCATAGAGGAGTTTGGTGTATTCATCATCAGAGACCTAGAGGGAACCAACCAGGGTGTTAGAAGCTGGCCTCCACCTCTATCCAGTGTCCTCACCCCCAAAATCCCACCGTGGGAGGGGGTACCCCCACCCAGAATGCACCCTCACTGGGCAAGAGATCACTGCTGTCCAGCCCACCTACTGTGCCTCCTTGCCTGTGAGAACCCCCATCTGTAACAGTCTATCCTTAGCAAAGACAGAGAACACCCCTTCATGAGCCCCCCCAACAACATCAGCCTTTCACAGACACTAACTTGAGGGTTCCTTCTTTCGGGGGGGGACCTCCCAGAGTCTAACCTCAATTCTTCCGACCGCAGCTTTGACTCTACCCACAAGTCTAGGACCCTTTGATTTGGACACAGGTGAGAGGAAAATGACCACCACGCACTCAGAACTAAAGCCCGGGGCCATTTTTCTGAACCAGAGTCTGGGAATGAGACAGAGTATCAGCAGACTGCGGAGGACTGCAGGACCACTGTACCTAGGGGAGCTGGGGGAAGGGCCCTCAGTGAGCTTCCTAGCCTTCAGTAATTCTCGAGATGGGAGTTCTCCCCGGATGTGGGGAACACCCGGCTGAACCAAGTTGTTCCCTGGGCTGGGTCCTGCTGCCAGCCTTGGGGCTGAACCAGAAACTGCTTGGGAGAGGCTGCCTTGAAGGAGAGCAGGAGACAGGAGGCCAGGCATCGCTCTGGGTCTATCTTCTTATCTTCAAGAGAGGGCAATCAGAAAACCCAGGCTGGTGCTGGGCCCCCGAGGAATTGGGAGGCAGAGAAGCAACAGGTGGGCTGCGGGGGACCCTGGGATCCTGAGAAGGAGGACAGAAGCTCCGTGCAGGCCTCACCTTCATGTGGTACATCATCATCTCATTGGCTAGGTGGCTGCGATACTGGGCCTCATTCACTTTCTTGTATAGGAGGGACTAGGGGAGAGAGGGAAAGATGGGGCTCAAGCAAGATGTCTATGAAATCCCAGAATGCCCAGGAAGGGGATAAAGGGGTTAGATAGAACCTCCCTTCCTGTCCCATGCTGGCCCTAGTCCAAGCCTTCAAGCTCCAGCCCAGACTAGGGAGCCTCCTCCAATTTTCACCCAGACCTCCCTCCCCTTGTTCCTCCTCCTCCCCAGATCCTCTTGGCATTTGATCTGGCACTTTGAATCCCCTCCTGAGCCTGCCCCAGTCTTTAGTCATGGAGCCTGAGTCCCATAGCAGGGAAAGAGAGGCAAGGGAGTGGGAGAGCCTCAGGAACCTAAAGGTTGGATTCCGCGAGTCAGAGCTGCCAATTCTGAACAATGAGACCCAACGTTTCCCAAAAAGAAGCTAACCGGGGGCTTGGGTTGAGGTTCCTTTGGGAAGAGGGTGGGCAATAATGACAACTGGCATTTTCTCTGATCCTAGGAGGCTAATGGGACAAGATAGAAATAGTATCCCCAATTTTCAGATGGGAAACTGAGGCCAGAGGTGACCAGTAGGTACGGCAGCAGGAACAGAGCTCTGAGTCATGGACCCATCTGGACAGAGTCAATGTGGAGAGGAGAACAGAGAGTCCTGCGCTGGCCCCACCCCTGTCCCCACTCACATGGGCTATGCTGATGCCACAGTAGATGGAGAAGGCTGTCGCCAAGTCCTCGTCGAACTTGCTGAACCATGGTCCGTTAATCTTGTTCACCAGCTCGGCCACACCGATGACCTCTGGGGACCGGAGAGGGGCTAGGACCGGCCGGTGGATGTGTCCGGCGGCGTCTGCCCTCCCAGGGTGTCCTCAAGGGACGTCCCGGCCAGGGTCATCCCAGCGGCCTTTCTGCTCCCGGACGCTAGGGCTGGGGGGGACGGGGGGGGACGGAGTCGCCGACCCTCCGCTCGGCTCCGCCCCCGGCCCGGCCCTCCCCCCTTCCCGGAGCCGCCCGGAGCTCGCACCCTGGTTCTCGTTCTTGATGGGAAAGCAGAGGATGTTGCGCGTGCGGAAGCCGGTGCTGTCGTCCACGCCGCGGTAGAAAAGCGGGTGCGCGTACGCGTCCGGGATGTTCAGGATCTGGCCGGTGGTTGCCACGTGGCCCGCAATGCCCTGGTCAGCCGGGATGCGGATCTCGTAGCTCTGCCAGGGCGGTGATGGAGTAGGGAGGAAGTCAGCGGCCGGCCACAGAGCGGACCATCGACTGTCCCGCCTGCTCCCCGGCCCCCAGGACTACGGCCACACACGCCCTCCGCGCGTCCGGGCCTCACCTCGTCATCCACCACACCCCCGTCGAACACCTTGGCCACCAGCTCATTCTGATCCAGCAGGAACACGGAGCAGCTGTGGGGAGACAGCCTTGGTCCACAGGGCCCTGACACTCCTCTCCGACCACCCCCACTTCTCACGACTTAGGGCAAAGCCCAGATTTCTGAAGGCTGGAAGGAGTGCTCCGTTATGAGACGCTCCGGAGGGCTGGCTGACTCCAGACATTAATTCATTCCAGTGATTTTTTTTCCCCCTTGTAGCGCCTACTGTGTGCCAGGCACTGTGTTAGGACCCACTGGGGACCCACGGACAGCAAAGCGAGCCCCGCCTCTGCTGTCATTTGACGTTACTAGTGAGGGACACAGGCATGAAATAAAGGATCACACAAAACATGACAGGGTCCCTCAAGAAGGCAGTGGAGGGGGAAATAGAGGGAAAAGGAAAAAGGGGACGAGGATTGAGTACTGGGGCCTCTCTCGTGCCACCCTGAGGTAGATTCGCTTACATCTCAGCATTGCTGAGGTTTCTGGCCTCTGTGATGATCTCCTGGAGCAGGACAGAGACATCATCTGTGGGTGGGAGAAGCGTGGAGGGCAGTGGTAAGACCAGGCTAGAGTGCCCAGCCCAAGCCCTCTCTCCTCTCCTCCCCAAAACGCCCGCCGCCTCTCCCACCCCACAGCCAGGCACGGAGGAGGACAGTTCACTCACCCAGGTGAGTGAAGAGGTTCTTTGCCACTTGGAGAAGAGCCTGGAATGGGGAGAATGAAGATCATAGAGGTTGGTGTTGCAGAGGCGTCACCCTCTCCAGCCCTCTGCCTCCAACTGGGGACTGGCAGGGACTAATTATGTCATTTGGCTACCAAGTGAAGGAGTGGGAAGTATAGCCCCAGTGAAGGAGCACAGTAATCCTGAGCCCCAGATGCTCCTTCACCTCGGGCTCCCGCGGCCCAGACGTTGCTGTAGTACCCGAGTTGAACACTAGAGGACGATCGCACACAGTGCCTGCTGCCCGCGGCGCTGGCCAGAGGAACCAGGGACCTCCGCTTTCAGGAGCCTCCGGGGCACTAGGTAGCTGACTTCCGGCCATCAGTCCAGAAAGGCAGGGCCTTTTCCCTTATGGGTGACGCTCTGGGGCTGAGAGCCGGGTGACTCCGTCTCCAAGAGAGGCTCAGAGTAGGTGACTCACCTGGCACTCACACTTGAGCTTTTGCTCCTTCTGGAAGGCCAGGGTGCTGGTGAGCACCGTGCTCGTGTAGTGGAAGCAGTGCTGGATCACGCGCTCATCCTGGTCCGTGAACCTGGGGCAGGGGGCAGGGGTCACCGGAGAGGCAGTGGACAGCACACTTGCCTTCCTGTTTCTGCTTGTTTCCATTTCCCCGGGAAGTCCACTCAGAGACGCATCAGCTAACCAGCACTCCCCTCTGTCGGGGCTGCTCGCAGACTGGGGGCTTTCTGAGGGCAAGGCTCTAATCCCCCTCAGACCAAAATGTGTTTTCCTCCTCAAACTATTGTTTCTTGAAGCCAGAGTTATGTCCCCTCCCACTGACTTCAGATTTATCCAGACTGAGCCTGGGTCTCCTCCCTCAGACTAGAGACTTGCCTGGGCCAGAGCTAGGCATTGTCTTGCTCTTCCCCAGGGGCCACCAGCCTCAGGGAGGGGCAGTGGTACGACCCTGTCTTGTCCAGCTCCTGCCACTGGCCTACTCTTCCAGCTCTGCAGGCCCGGATTTGGTGCTGCCGTAAATCCTAACGTGGTTGTGAGGAGGAGCCATCTTACTCATAGAGCCCCATCTCATCTGACAAGATAGCCCCCAGTTTTGCTGAGGTCGTTCAATCTGGCCACTGAATGACTTGTCACCAGGGAGTTTTGTGGGGCTGGATGAACCAAGCTGGGGCAGGATCTGTGCTAGGGACGTGGGTTAGCCTCTCCAAGTGGGGGTCTTGGGAGTGAGGGGGAGGAGTACACCTCTGAGATCTTGACCTTCTCTTGGCCCCCAGATTTCCATGCCTAGGCTTCTCCCCATTTTATGGCTGGTCTCAGTGCTCCCCTGCCAGAGTATCCCCCTCTCATGCTGGCTGCCCGATGCTTTGGGTCTAGATCCCTATCCCCACCACCCTGTGTCCATCTCCTCAGCTTCCCTAGCATGGCATGTGAGGCCTCTCAGTCTGGTCCCACTCACCTCTGTCCCCTCATCTATGGGTGTCTCTCATACTAAGCCAGAGATCCTCATCATTCTGAGAAAACCTCAGGCTTTCTCACACCTTCACACTTTTCCCCACACTGTTCACTCTGCCTAGAATACCTTTCCCACCCTCCTCCCTCTTGGCCCTGAAAATAAACTTCAAGTCTTGAAGGCAGGGACCATGACTGTGTCACCCAGTGCAGAGCTGGTGCCAGAGAGATAGATGGGAGGTGTTTGCTAAGTGTTTTAACTCGGCATCTGCCCTGGTCACCAGCCCCCTCACACTCCCAGGTCAAGGGACCCTGGGGTCCTTGTTCTCTGGGCTCCAGGCAGCTTGTCTGCTGTCACTGCTCTGAGCTGAACCCCACCTTGGCGCATGCACTCATTCAGCACTCACTCCCTGAAATATGTGGGACCCAGAGATGGCTACAAAGCTGTCACCAAGCCCCATTTCATTTCCCTTCTGATGCCACCTCTCCTCCAGGTCTAGGGCCATCTCAGAGCCCAGTCCCCCAGCCAGCAGCCAGAGGTCACAGCCCCTGCTGAACCCCCTCCCTCTGCACTCCCCTCCCGAGGGTTCTTTCCGAGGCCACCTGACCAGTGCAGGGCTGGACACAGTAGGGGCCAACGTGTGCTTACTGAATGGTGCAAATGCTCCCACCACTAGGATGCCAAGGACAGATGACCCAGATCCCACATCCTCTCTGCCTCAGCAGGTTCTGCTTCACCCCCATCTTCATTTCCCCAAGCCTAGCCACCTGCCTACAGAGCTCTGTGCTGGCAGGTCCTGCTACTCGGGCCTACGACTCCCAGATCTCTGCCTCACCCCTGCAGACACTGTGCCCGGGCTTCTGACACCTCTATCGTCCCAACATCCCCAGTCTCCACTTTCTGCAGGACCTCCAGGCCCTCAAGCCTAGTCTGCTTGCTTGAGCCCCAGGGGCCCAGCATTTTGTCAGCATCTCTGCATCCCGGAGTCAGGACTGCCCCCTCACCTGCCTGCTCCCGCCTCCTTGCACGACTCAGGCACACCGCTAGAGCAGCCGGACCAAGTGCGGTATTCACAGACTGAGCCTGCCCCGGGCCAGTCCTCTAGTGTTCACTCAACTGATCTCCATACTCAACCCACTGTGGCAGGCCGCTCCTGCCAAGTAGTGAGTTGGAGTAGGACGCGAAATCTATCTACAATATCACTTCTAGACCCCAAACCCGACCTCATTTCTTGAGAATTGCTTCCTAAGCCTCTTTACCTGACTCTGCCTTGCCCACCCCTCTGTTTCCTATGATTCCTATAGCTGCCCTGTCAGTGTCTCTAAAGTTCCTCAGCTTAGCCCAGCCCCCCAACCTCTTCCCTTTAGCCCCTGTCCACAGTGGCAGTGATGCCCTGTGGGTCCCAGAGAGTTCATCCATCCCAGGGCTCACCACCCCTCCGTCAGGCAGTTCCCAGCAGAAGTGCCAAAAGAGGGTGATGGCAAGTAGGGAAAAGGCCAGTACTCTAAGAGTGGATAATCCAAACTGGAGGAAGTGGGCAAAGAGAAGCGGAACTCACTTGGACCTCAACATGACTTTAAATAAGCCAAAGAGGGTGATGGAGAGTCACCAATGACCCGTGTCTCAGTCAGCAGCAGCTGCAAGGGTCTAGCACCTTCATAATCCCCTAGTTTCTTGCATCAACAAACCATTTGGTCCACCGCTGCCAGGACAGTATCCTCTGCCTGGTGCCCTTCCCTCACTGGCACCCCGGAAGAGCCCTGCCCAGCCTCTCAGCTCCACCTCCTGATCCACGTCACCCCACCAAGACTCACAAGCCTCCTCCGAGCTTGTTGAAGGCGCAGGCCAAGGCCACCACCTGGTCAGTGGCCCGGCTGATGACAGGGACGCAGAGCATGGCCTGCAGCTCACAGCCCAACATGCTCTGCAGCTGTTGCACATCCTCCTGCAAAGGCGAGGTGTGTCAGGTGGGGTGGAGGGAGGGAGCGGGCTTCTGTCGCCCAGCCCTCCACCACACTCTGCAATAGGTGGCTCTAAGGGGCTCCTGTGGGATGGGAAACACTACACACGGTGGGGTGGCTTGGGAGAAAGTCCCTGGGGCTTGTCTCCCCCATTCCCAGGCTGCCTTCTCCCAGAAACTCTGTCCCTGTGCCTTGTCCCAGCCAGGCCATGGCTTACAGAGGTGAGATCTTTCAGCTGAATAGACTTCTTATCTTCCACCACGTGGCCCAGGCGTCCTGTCGTCAACTGGGGAGCGAGGAGAGGCTGAGTCAGGGCTTAGCTTTCTCCAAGGTCCGGGGACCTCAGACTCAACCTCCCTCCCGAGTCTGGAAGTTTCAGCAACTTCTTTAGCAAGTCCAAACGGTGGATAAAGTCAACACTGGAGCGGGGGATGGGCAGGGGTGGAAGGTGGGGTGGAGGGAAGGTCTGCTCTTGACCAGAATCTCCTTTGGATGACATTAGGGTCTTCGCTAATTAGAAGAGAGAAAAGCAAACTCCAAAGATTCTCATTGATCTCAACAGATTCTAAGAGAGCCAGATCCAGAAATATTGCAACAGAAGTGAACTGATCCCAAGTAAGCCTTTCTATAGATTGTAAGAAATCTCTCCTAATGGATCCTGTTCATGAGAGGCTGTGATCTCTCACAACATTTCTAAACAGATTCCAAGATCCAGATAATTCCATCAGATTCCAAGAGATTCTAGCAGAGACCCCAGTCTCTCTGGGCAGATCCCTGGAGCACCTAGCTGGCCCTAACTGCTCCTACAGACTCCAACACCAAGGATGGATGGAGGACTCACCGGAAAGCTGGTTTCCTCCTCCAGCACTTTATCTCCAATGACCTGACGGGCAGAGTGGCGGGGCGGTTAAAGGATGGGCAGGGCCGGTCCCCTCGGAGACCTGGGGCCCCCGCCCCCGCTCCGCCCCGCAGTGCACCTGGGCCCTCACCTTACAGGAAAGCTGGAGATTGTCCTCGGACACCAGCAGGAGGCAGCAGCGAGATGCCTGGGTCTCCTGCTGCAGCTGAGAGGCGGGGACAAAGAGATGGGCTGACCGCGGGTCTGGGGCCACCCCCACTCCCCACCCTCTCGCCTCTCCGAGGCTCCTCAGGTATAAGGAGGGGAGGGGGGCGGGGCGCCGGAATCTGAATGAGAAGGGGGGCTCATGGGGCCCTAGGGCCCTGGAGGAACACCTCGGGGAGAGGCACGGGCACTCACGTATTGGAGGACCTTGAGCTGCAGGGAAGAGGCGTCCAGGTCGTAGAGTTCCCCTGCAGTGGCGAGGCGCGGGTCAGACAGAAGGCTCATAGACTTCCCCAAGGGTGCTCCACCTGCCGGCCCGGCCCATAGACCTCCCTTCCACTTGCCACCCGGCTCCCCCAATCCTGGGTGCGCCACACCCCTTAGGCCCTTCCCTTCCAGGTTAGATCCTGTCCCGGCCCCGGGGCCCCGGCCCGGCCGGGTCCTCACCGCACAGCTGCAGGATCTTCCGGTCCTGGTCGGTGTACGCGACGCCGCCCTTCTGGTCTCCCGCCGCCCCCGCGGGGGGGTTCTGGACCGCTTCGGAGGCCGCGCCGGGCCCGCGCTGCTGCAGGGCCTGCACCCTCCGCAGGGCCACCAGGGTCTGGGGCAAGCCGAGCGGTCAGCGAGTCACTCGTCCCACCTGTACGGCGCTCGCCGCCTCGGGACCCTCGCCTTTCTCAAACCATTCCCTCGTCCTGCGGTGCCCCTCGCCCCACCCCTGTCCCAAACAATTCAGCCCTTAGCGCTACACGGGCCTGTGGGCTCCCACTGCCCCAGGAGCGTCCTTCGGTCCTTGAACAACTAAGGACAAGGTTTGTCTCCCCCGCTAGCCCCCAGGTTCTTACTAGATAGGGCAGGGTCAGATTTCTTTGTGTCTCTAGCACTCAGGGGAGTTGTAAGTCCTTGTTAAAGTCACAAAATCATAAAATCTCAGGAAAGAGCCTCAATATCATTAAGTACATAGTCCTTCCTAAGTATTGACAAGGTATTTGACTTGCCTGATCTCACTGTACCATACACAGGTCAGTGCTATCCTTATCCTCCTTTTCAGATGGGAAACTGAGGCTCAGAGATGTTAAGTGACTTGCTCAAGGTCACATAGCCCAAAGATGGTGGACTGGAACCCAGGTCTGTCCAGCTCCCTGGCCAGATCATCTTCCCACCTGTTGTGAAGAGGGTCTTCAGCCCCCATCTTACCACGGCCCTACCCCCACTCACATGCTTCTCCACCGCCTGCAGGCTCCACTCTTCACTGTCACTCAGCTGGCCACAGTGCACCTGAAGGAGTATGAGAGGGGGACCAGCTGTGACGTCCCCTAGCCACCTGTCCCATGCCCAGCACACACCTGTCCCCACCGACACATACACACTCCAGTCTGCGGGCCTCAATGATAAGCCTATCCTGACCAAAGAGACGGCTCCAGGGAAAATCCCTTCCTCCAGGAAGCCTTCTAGGGCTAATCCAAAGAAATAGAAGTTTTCTGATCTCTGCCTTTTCAGACACTGTCCCATCAACAGCACAATCAAGGTGTCTAGTGAGGGAAGGGGGGTGACCTTGGACCCCTTTCCATCTCCCAGCCCATGGAGCCCTTAGGCCCTGATTATGGAATCAGTGGTATTAGCCTCAGCCTCCAGCTCCATCATTTCAGAGTTGGGGTTTGAGCTGCCCCTGAGTCTGCAGTAAGGGAAAAGGTTCAACATTTATGATGCATCTGCTGTGCCTAAAGAACTTGGGAGAAAGGATGGGTGAATGGATGAATGGAGTGATAAAGTGCTTGCCTTATATGTATGTGATTCTCACCAGCCCAGAAGGCAAGCTTCCACCCTGAGCATGGTTCAAGGCCCGGAAAGGTTGCATTGCCTTGCTCATGGTCACACAGCAGAAAGTGGCAGAGTCTGGGACAGCACCAACCACTCCCAACCCTTGTCTGCCCCATACCTTCTCCTCTCTGGACCTACTTTCAGCCCTCCCACCCCCCAACCTCCATCATCCTGTCCCTCTCCAATGTCCCTGTGTCAATCACAAGGAATACCCTTAGCCCATCTTCTATACTTTGTGAAGGCTCTTCCCCCACCCCTGCTTGGGCGCTTGGTAAGAAAAATGAGAGAGAGAGGGTGGGGGGTGGCAGTCTGGGATCCCACTGCAGGCCCTGTCAGCCAGGCTCCCCACCTGCGTCACCAGCTTCCTGTGCCTACTCAGAGCTGCTCACCACCTGCAGGGCTCCCCACAGTGCCTGCACTGGGGTCCCTCCTTCATCCTTCCTTCCCATGCAGCAGCCCCCGCCCGCCTCTGCTCTAGGTCCCCTGCCTGGGATGGAGTGGGGGATGCAATTGGTGGGGTGCAGAACCTCATACCTGAGGAAGTAGGAGAGGACAGACTGTGTGAGTGGGAACCTAAGGGTTGTGGGGGCTCCGAGGGAGGGCATTGGGGAGGCTTCAAGAACTGGCACTGAAGTACGGGGAGGACACGAGGAGCTTGAAGAGAGGGGACGCTGCAGGCAGGGTTGTCCTGGCAGGGCTGGCTAGGAGGTGGCATGGGGATAGGAGGACCAGGGCAGGGGTAGGATCCACGGTGCCACAGGGGGAAGGACCTTGAGTGCAAGGTGAATGAATTGGACTTTAGCTTCATTGTACTGGGGATCCATGGCAGACTTTAGCATCTATGGACCAAAGATGGTGTTGAAGGTTAAGCTCTGGACGAAGTGCCCCCATCTAGGACTCCCACAGGACAGGGAGTTGAAAGAGGCTGGGGGCATGGTTCATTTGTGTATGGCTTACATAAACATGTTGGTATTTTACTGTTAGTAGATGGGGGAGGTTATCCTTCTTGTTCCTTCCACCTGGACCCATCTCTCAGGAGAAGGGAAGATTGGGACCCCTCTAGGGCTGTGGGGACAACCAGTTCCTGGGTTGGCAATCAGCCTGGTACCAACAGAGAGCTGGGAGACTGACTGAGAGCTTCAGAAGGCTGGAGACAGGGAAGTCCTCCTGTACCCACTGGGCCCCATCCCACCCCAGCGCGAGCTCCTGGGCTGCCTCAGCCCATCCCCAGCCAGCTTGTGCACAAGCCCACATACACTCTCCTGAAAACCCTCAGCACCCGCCCATACACTCACTTTCCCATGGAGTTACTCAGGCGTGTGAGCACACAGAGTATAGTTCCAGACTCAAAGACATCCACACACCCACACTCACAGCATATACACCATCCATGTGTGCACATTCATACCTGTACACAGGATACTTGGATTCACATATCCAAGAGCCATGCACACACTCCTGCCCCCCATATGGAAACATACAATCACCAGCACTCACACATGGCTTTTTGCTCATCCACAGGAACACACACCTACTCGTGCTAATCAGGGAGTGTGTCTGGGGCCCAGTGGGAACACTCAGTAGTTCAGTAGTGGGCACTGGGCCTGCAGAGAGGGTTGAAAGCCCAGCACAGCCCTCACACCCCTCACCCTCACCAAGTTCAACATGGCTAATTGCATGAACACCTCATCCTCATGTAAGGAGCTGGTGTGGCTGGCAGAACCAGAGGGAGGAATGGGCACAAATCATGCATCAAATGCCAGAGACCAGGGGCCGCCCACTCCTGGGACTTTTCATCCCAGAACTGAAGAATAGAGCTAAAGACTCTTTGCACACGAAGAATCTGCAGTCAAGGCACTTGAGCAGCAAGCCGCAGACGCGCAGCCCGCAGCCACTCAGCCCTGCACCTGGCCTGCATAGTCCTCAGAGAGCAGTCCACTGACCATGCATCCATCAGGCCCCAATAGTCCTTACAGGGCTCCCTGTTTCCTTGCCAGCATTTTCTATCATCTGCAATTCTATCCCCATTTGGCTCACTTGTTTGATGTCCGTCTCCCGACCCCTCCAGACTGCATGATCTGTGAAGGCAGGGGTCAGTCCCTGCTCCATTTGCAGCACCTAGCACACCATGCCTTGTGATGCCCAAGAAACAGGTCTTCGATTGTTGGATGGGTGGGAGGATGGATGGACAGATGGAAGGATGGATAAATGGATACCGAGAACAGAGACTCAGAGAAAGGAATGGGGCTTGTTGAGATTGGAGCTGGTGAGTCAGCCCTCCCCAAATATCTGCCCTGTGGCACCCCCTTTACCCTTTGTACCCTCTGCCTTCAGGATCTGGTTGCAGCTAGGAGGTCAGGGGCTGCCTGCACTGCCTCTGGAAGCATGTGAGATCCAGCGGGACACAGGATCTATCAGATGTGTATGCATGGGGAGAGGGTGTCCTGGGGAAGTGCATTTCTACCTGAGGCACAGGCTTGGAGGAGAGGCAGGCTGTGAATAATTTAAGTACATTTCAAGAGCTCTTAAAAAAAGAAGAAGAAGAAGAAGAACTGCCCCAGGTCTTTGAGGAGGTGGGCAGCTAGTTGTCGAGACCCTCTCCTGGCCGCCAGAGCCCCAGGTGGCATCTTGCTCAGCAGCGTGTACCCCACACCTCAGCCTCACCGGGATCACTCTTCTTCCAACCACCCTTCTCCCCACCCTGCCTTGGCTCATGCTGTTTACTCTGCCTAGAATATCCTTTTCCTTCGCTGCCTGTCGACCTCCTACCTATGCCCCAAAGTCCCACTCAAATGCTGCCTCCACGATGAGGCACCCCTTGGGGCTCCAGCCTCTGCCGCCAGAGCACCTGCTAGCAGCATTTATTTCATTTGGCCACTGGTAGTCTGAGGTTGTGCCTGCTTTCCCCCAGATGGAGCTTCTAGAAGGCACAAATGGGTCTCACTCCTCTCTGTGCCCCAGCACCCAGATGGATGGGTGCCCAGAGCAGGGTTTTGCCAGAGTGCGCTAAATTTAAGTAACGTCAGCCCCCTCCCCCTCGGCAGCACACAACACACATATACACACAGGCTTTTGTCCCTGCAGGTGAAGGCGGAAGCCTGGACCCCTGGCCCAACCTGAGCCAAGGTGAGCGGTCATGGCAGACATCCTCCTGTCCGCAAGATGAACAAACTCCAAAAGTCCTCCTACTCTTGCCAGAGTTGCTTCTCTTCTGACCTGGCCCTCACTGCCCCGCCACAGGAAATCCTTCTCAGGAACCTGGCACCCCCAGACTCTCCTCCCTCAACGGAGGTGGGCAACCGAGTTACCACCTCCCACTGCCCACCTCTGCACATTGCCCCTAGCCCTGCTCCTCTTCCAAGCCACCAGCTCTGGCACAGATTGGGACCAAAAGAGGGAGGGAAGCGGCGCTGAGAACTCTGTGCCAACAGCAGATCCGTCCCCTGCGGGAACAGAAGCTGGGGGTGGGGGAGCAGCTTGCAGGAGAAACCAGGGGGCCGCCGGCTCCCTCAGTCAGGCAGATGGGGCGCCGGGGAGACCAAGCCAAGCACTCCTTCCTTCCTCTCCTCTCCCTTCCTCTCCCCGCGGCCGCCCCCCCCCCTCCCACGGCCCTCCCTCGCCAGCAGCTCCGGAAAGGTCAGGCGCCTCCGAAACCTTTAATTCCGTTTTAATGAGCTCAGGAGGAGTCCCACGGGCGCACGAGGACCCCCTCTTCATCTGTCCGCGTCCCCGGGTCTGGGCCTTATTGAGGCTGTGGCTGCCTCGGTGAAGCCGACCCCCAATAATGGCCATTTGGGGGCGCCAACCCTCGGTTCCTAGGACAGGACAATGATTCTGAATGCCCGCCTCTGTATGGGAGAAGGGCCTGAAAGAGCGGCTGAACCAGCCCCGCTAGGCTCCGCCAAGCCCTGCCCGTGGCGCAGAAAGCCGGTGAGCTCCGCCAGGGGGCAGCAGAGGGCAGGGGGAGCCCCGGCCTGGGGTCCCAGCCTGACCGCCCACCGCCCCCCACCGCCCCGTCCCAGGCAGCGCATCCCCGCCTTGCCGCTGAAGGCCCTTCCCCTCCATCACCCCCTCCAGGCAGCCCGCCCATCCGCCCCAGCCTCAGCCCTGGGTCTGGATGCTTTCCCAGGCAGCCCCTCCCGGTGGGCCTCCTCTCATGCTCCTGAGCTCCAGCCACAGGAATCTGATTGGCCTTCCCACACTGTCTCTATTTGTCAGCGCCATGGCCATCCATCCTTCCTCGGGGTCTCTCGGGCCTTCTGTGGACACAGCCCCTCGGCCCCTAACCCAGCGGGGAGGATGCCAAAGAGGAAGCAAGGTCAGGGTTGCACTGATAGCTCCGATGGGGCTGAGAAGTGCAAGTGGAGCTTCTACACATCTCTGAATGGTGCTGACTGGGCTGATGACTTCGTCCTGCCCCTCCAAGGTAGGGCGGAGGGCTGCGGTGTGGGAGAAGCCCAGACTCCTTCCAGACCCCCATTTCCCGCACTCCAGCCCAGCTTGCTGCTCTACACACACACACCCCCCCCAGACAGGCTCCATCTGCTGTTCCTCCCTTGTTCCTCTCCCCGCCATCCCACCCCACACTGTTCTTACCAAGATGACGGCTGCCACAGCCCCAGCCTCCTTGTCCACCAGCGGCATGACCAGCACTGAGGGGGAGAGGGCAATGAGGTGGTCCTGCGGGGCCAACGAGGCTCAGAGGTACAGAGCCAAGCCCCAGGGAGGGAGACAAAGACACAGACAGAGAGGCTGGCACAGAGACACAGAGAGACCCAGAGACCCAGAGAGACAGGGGGTCCTGAGGCAGCAACAGAACAACCACAGCAATGTCCCCTGCATGGAAGGAAGCCCCCTCACTTCACAACTCTTCTGTGAGCCCCCCACCCAGCAACCCTGAGAGGGCAGGAAGCAGGTAAGGCTGAGCACCCCTATTTTACAGATTGGGAAACTGAGGTCCAGAAAGGGGAAGTGACTTGCCCAAGATCACACAGCAAGTCAGGTCTCCTGACTCCCAGTCTTGTGCATTTTCCACATCGAGACAGAGGACAGAGACCTAGAGAGACTGAGACATGAGGCAGAGAGACATGGCGGACAGGGGGCGTGGAGAGGAAGAGAAAGAAAAACAGAGACAGTGACAGAGAGAGCATGACAACACTGCAGGCCATCTAGCAACAGACACAAGCACACTGCGGCCACTGGCCCCGGAGCCCTAGTATGTGCCAGGCCCTTAACATGCGTCATCTCATTTGCTCCTCCTCAAAACACCCCCTCAAGGTAGGTTGTCTCATCCCCATTTTACAGATCAGGAAATTGAGGCTCAGAGAGGTTAGTAGCACCTTAGAGAGAGAATTAGTTGGAGGGATTGCTGGAGACACAGGGCAAGAGAAAGAAGGAGACAGAGATGAAGACAGGGATAGAAGACAGACGTGATCTAGGGAGCAGGGGCACAGTTCCCCCTGCCCCTGCCCAGGTCCCCGCCCTTACCTTGAGTGTCAGGAGCCAGTGGAGCCATGAGCCTGGCCAAGGCCTTCCCCGGCAGGTCCGCGGGGCACAGTCCGCTGCAGCCCAGCCGCTTCCGGGACAGCACAGCCTCTCTGAAAAGAGGACACCCTCCCACCTCTCAGTCCCTGGATCAAAAAGGAGCAGGCCCCGACCTGGGGACACCCAGCAGGCTGGACCCTGCACGTCTACAGGGATCTAGACAATTTGACCTGCCATAGGGTGGACATGAGATAAAAGAGATGGGAACCCTGGCCCGCCATGCAGAGGGGCAGGCAGCCACAGTCTGGCCTCTGGTGCCCCTTGCAGGAACCCTGGGGCCCAGCGCAGGTCCACCAGAGCGAGTAAAGCAAGGGCTCAGAGCTAGGCTGCCTATGTTAAATCCTGCTGTGGCTACTACTCAACCTTGGGCAAGTGATCTACCTCTCTGAGCCTCCCAGGGAGAAAGAGTGTGGAGGAGAGTAGAATCCTAACCATCTCCATCCTCAGAAAGCCATTCTATATACCTGAAACTAGTATAATACTGTGTGTCAACTATAAAAAGGAAAAGGAAACATTCTAGAGCAACTTGTGGTGTTAAGCACAGGAGGACTCCAGAGGTAGTTGTTGTAACTAAAGTTCATCCTACATTCCCTATGTGCCATGCACAGTCCAAGCAACACACATAGTTTAACTCAGAATTCCCCACAATCCCATGAATTCAATATTATCATCATTTCCATTTTCAGGTGGAGGTTAAGAACCTATCCAAGGTCCCATGGTTAATAAGTGGTAGAGTCAGGATTTGAACTCAGGCAGTTGGCACCAGAGCCCACACTCTTTAACTAGTGTGCTTGAACCTTCCTGAAGACTTGAGGGGGTATGAGCTTCCAATGGGATTGGTATGAATGGGCATAGGTGTGATGGAGGGGCAGGGAGGGGAGGTGGTGTAGGAAGAATGAGTTTCTATCTGCCCTCACCACACATACTACCTACCTTTCCCCTGGCCTCTAGCTCTTCCTGCTTAATTAAGTGCCTGATTTTTCACCAACTGTCCCTCCCCGATGATTAATTGTCCTGGGTTCCTCATCCCTCATGCTGCCTCCACTTAATTGTGTTTGTAGGAACTGCCTGGCCTGATGAGAGGAGAAGCCCGGGGGGCTGGGACGCCAGTGTGTGCATGTGGGGTCACTAAGGGGAGCCAAGCAAAGGCCAGATGAGGAAAAGAGAGGGGGTTGGCCTCCAAGTCTCCGGATCGGGAGATCACAGCCTCTAGAGAAATCAAAGACAAAGAGGCTGGGCATCTTGGTAAAGGTCATGCAGCATTCTGAACTGGATCCATTCACTCTTGGCCTCTTGATTCAGAATCTACAAGAACCAGTGGTGTCTCCTACCTTCTAGCCCTCACACCCTGGACCATGAGGCTCCATGCTGTCCAACTGTGCCAAACACCCCAGGAGGGAATAGGAATCTAGGGGGGCAGGAGGGCAATGCAGCCACATTTCCTGATGACCAAATTGCTAAAGACTGGGGCTTCCTGGAGGCAGGGGCCCGCCTTGGTGACCCTCAGCCAAACCCCCTCTTGTTGAACCCATCCAGCCACTTGGCCTCCTGTAGTCTGGTTATTGGGCAACCACAAGGTGGCGCTAATCTCTATGCTGCTGGTCAGTAAGCTTGGCAGCTTCTTCCCACTGACCCCTCACTCCCCCTTTCCCACCCTCCCACCCCCCTGGGCAGACCAGAAGCTGCCTTGGCCTCACACCCCATCCCACCCCATCTCGGGAGCCTGAGAGAGGAGTCTGCCTTCAGCCTTTCTTCTGCACAAAACTCCCTCTGTTCTTATGGCCCCATGACTCTCCAGCCCCACTCTCATGAGCTCTAGACCCCTGATACCCAAAGGCCTCCTGGAAGCCTGTCCTGGATGTCCCTGACATAGTCAAAGGCACCCAGTCCCAACCTGAACTTGTTCTCTCCACCACACAAAGAGGCACAACCACCTACCTGGTCCCTTGTAGCTTGTCCACAAACTGTCCCAGCTACCTCCCTCTTCCTCACCTCCCCCATCCAATGGGTGAATCACCTCCCATGCATCTCTCACAACTGTCTGGCATGGAATTAGTGTCGGAGAAGGCTTCCTGGAGGACACGATGCTGAGTTGGGTCCTAAAGAACATGCAGAGGTGGGCACCTGGGTGGCTCAATTGGTTAAGCAACCACCTTCGGCTCGGGTCATGATCCCGAGGTCCTGGGATCGAGTCCCGCATTGGGCTCCTCCTGCTCTGTGGGGAGCCTGCTTCTCCCTCTCCCTCTGTCTGCCACTCTCCCTGCTTGTGCTCTCTCTCTCTTTCTCTCTCTGTCAAATAAAAAAATAAAATCTTTAGGAAAAAAAAAGAACATGCAGAGGTTATCAAGGCAGACCGGAAGGGATGTGCAAGCAGGAGGAACCGCATGTGTCGAGGCTCAGAGGAGAGAAAGAACGTGTGTCTGCTGGATGGCCTGACTGCAAGGAGGTTAGTGTGGCTGGACAGCAGGGAGCAAGGCTGAAGAGGGCCCTGAGGAGCTGGGCATGATCCTGATGGCAGTGGGAGCCTCAGGACGGACTTGATAGGGGACGGTGAAGGTCACATTTGCTTTCAGCCTGATCGCTTTAGCTGCTGGGTAAAACTCTCACTGGAGAGGGAGAATCTAAGAGACTGGAAACGTCCTGACAGTGAGGGCCTCTAGTCTCAGTTGTCCCTGGACCAATGAGGAGAGGCTGGGCTGGGGCAGATCAACTTGACTGAGCCCAGATCTCTCACAGAGCACTGGGGGGGCCCGAGGGGCCTAAACCCTCAGGAGTCCCCACACCTTGGCACCTTGCTCTGCAACCTGCCCTCCCCGGCCCGGCCACAACCCACAGTCCAGGCAGGTCTGTGCTAGGCCATGCTCACCCCAGCCCATGCCCAAGCAAGCCCTTTTCTTCTGCTGCACCTTTCCCAGGACTGTCGTCCTCCTGGAGGTTTTAAAGACACCCACAGACTGGAAGGCCAAGGGAAATGCCCAGGCTGAGTCTCCCCAACCCAGATGGGGGTGGGGGCTTTACACGCACACCCCAGTGGTTCCTCCCTCAACTTAGGACCCTCTGTCCTGCCTCATCTCCCCTCCTGACTCCTCCGTCCTCCTACCCCAGCTGCCAGGCTGATGGTGGGGGGTGAGGGACTCCACGCCCAGGGACCAGCTGTCCAGGTTGCAGGCTAATGACCCAGCCCTGGTGCCTGGGTGGTCATGGCTGCCCCAGTGACGATGAAGACAGATGGGCACAGAGTGGGGAGAGGAACGGGCGTGGACTTTATGACGGTTCCATCCCTTTAACAATTATTTGTTTAGTGGCAAGAGTAGAGAAAAAGGCTCTCTGTTGGGAGGGTCAATGGCCTGGAAAGAGCTGAGTGCCCAGGCCCCCTTCCACTTCTATGAGCCCCTTCTTTGGTGAGCCCCCCCACCCCCACCCCCCACCCCCCAGAGTCTCAATCTCGCTCTGACTTTTCATCTCTCTTGGAGACAAATTATGATTCAGGCCAGGACCTGGACCCTCCTCTCCCCTTCCCTTTCCCCTTCCCTCTCCCAGAATGTGAGACTCCAGAGAACAGACTATTCCCTGTGTCCCTGATACAAATCAGAGGAGCACACAGATTCTGCAGTGCAAGGGGACCAGGTCAGCTCTGAGGAAGAAATTTCTCAAGGTTGGGCCCTGGGACCCCCAAACGGTAGCGGAGGGACAAGCAGCTGGGCTGCTGTGGGCGATGGTGTCCCCGTGGCAGCTGAAAGGCCCCAAACTTCGCTGCAACCAGCAGCCGGTAATGAGAGGCTTCAAGATCCAGGAGACACAATAAGAGGAGGAAGGCGGCAGGGCTGAGGACTGAAATAGGCTGGGAGATTGAAGGGGCACCAGCATGAGGGAGACGAAGATTTCCCGGAAGGCCCTCCTGCAGGCAGCCTTCCAGGAGCCTCTCCCCTCCAGCCCCTGGAATTCGGAGCTGGACCAGCCCTCACACACTGCAGTGTTCCATCTTGCTGTCTCCCAGGAGCCCACAGAGGCCCAGAGCGATTCCTTGGCCTGGGGTCGTAGCCACGCCCTCCTGGGTCCCAGGTCTCCCGACTCCCAGCCCACGGTTCTTCTGGTGGAAAGACTCATCCCTGAGGGAGGCCACCACGGCCCAGACACCTTTTCTGGAAACCGGATCCCGTATGGAGCAGGCCTCCTAGAGCGCCTCCGGCTGGGCCTCGGGAGATCAGGGAAATGTGGCTGGTTGAGATGGAGCCGCACAGGGAAGGACTCCGCTCAGGAGAAGAGGGCATGAGCCAGCATGAGGGGGTAGGGAACCCAAAACACACCGTGGGGATGAGACTGGGCACCTGCGAGCCCACGGAGGGGAGGGGGCAGTGGCAGGAGGGGCCTCTCCATCCCCCCTGCGCTGTCTCCCCTGCCACCCTCATACCATGCTAAGCCTGTCCTCTTCCTCCCGGGGCCTTATCTGTCTTTATGCCCCACCTCTATTCACACCTGTGCCGTTTCCCAGCCCTGCCAACCCTCCAGGGTTTCCTGGAGCGGTGCCCCCTCCACTGGGCACAGCCAGAGCCTTGGGCTCCACCTTAGCCTGAGGCAGCTCCCCCGTCTCCTGCTGGGGCCAGAATCACAGAGGTCACCGTTCGAAGGACCCTGTACCCAGCCTCACCCATTTTATAGAAAGAGACTGAAGCCGGAAGGGAAGTATTTTTCTCAAGGGGTATGGCAGAGCACAGATTTCAGAAGAGAGGAAGGACCTAAACCTTCACCCCTAATCCTTGCTGGCCTGAATGAGCTTTGATCACTGTGTCCCCGGGACACGGGCTGCCTCACACCTCTTGCCCCTTGCTAGCCTCTTCCTGGGATTTGAGCCCTGTATCCTAGCAGGTACTCACCTCCCCATCTCCACTGAACTCTGAGCTGATTGCATTGGAACATTCTCTTTTAATTGCCTTTTTTTCTTCCTTATCTTTTCCAAAAGCTTTACTGAATCTGAAGGTGGGGGCGGTGGTTGGGGGATCCTGAGAGGTGCAGATCTGAGACCTCTCCAAGATGCCTGACCGAAGACACCCCCTCCCACCCCTCCTCACAGCAGAAAGCCTCAGGGGAGCATTCTCGGGCTCAGAAGGGGCAGAGCACACCCAGCAGGATGCTCCCCTCCTGCCATCTGAGCCCAAGGTCCTGCGTCCCTCTCCCAGGAAGGCCTTCCCCAGCCACTTGAAGGAAACTTCCTGGATGGAGCAAGCTTATATGAAGCAAAGCTCTTAGCAGTAGGGCTGCTGGCTCCGAGGAGGAACGGGGATATAATAAGCATTCTTTTCCTTAAGATTCCGAAGACCTGCCAGGCCTATCCTGCCATCTTACAGATGGGACGGTGGCAACCAGAGAAGGGCACGGCTGGCTTGGTTCACACAGTCCTCGAGGGAAGGAGTTGTCAGGAGATGCTGAAGGGGAGAGTGTCACCCGCCACCCATCCCCTAGGGGAACCAAATGGGAGAACAGGAGGTGAGAAGGCTCTGGGTTGTTGGAGAGGCACCAGCCGCTCCCAGGGGGAAGGGTTGGAAAGAGGCCAGCATCCTGGAATTCAGGGTCCCAAGTGCCGGGAGGGGCCTCAAGACCACCAGCATCCCCAGCACCAGGACCTCTAGCAGCCGCAAACAGCAATTCTTTCCACCAGCTCTGTGAAAGGGGAGTGTCTTGCCGGCCTCAGCCACTACCTGAAAAAGCCATATTCCTGGACGACTTGGCCTGTAGGAAAAGCCGTCCCCCGGGGACTGGAGTGCTGCCTTCTAGTAACACCCCCACTGGTGCCCACTCAGCCCTCAGCTCCCGACCCAGCTCCCTGGGCCCACGCTGGCCCTGCGGTGCCGAGAAGGCAGTGGCCATGTCCTCTGCGGCCTGACCTCCTCTGGACCAGCACTCCTGCCTGTCAACACTTTCTCATCTGACGAGTTCCATTTCCCCTGACTGTCCCCTGAATGGCCAGGAGCCAGGAGACGGTGTCCCAGGCCTGGCTCTGTCTCACACCAGGTATGTGGCCTTGGACACGTCTCATGATGGAAGATAAGGAGGCGGAATTCAATAGGCTCAGAAGTATCAGGGGACCATAGAGCACCGGGAGCCCTCTGTGCCTCGTGTCAGGGATTCCAACATTCCATCCTGACAAAACCAAAACCAGATACTTAGCGTTTCTAATGGATGCAGTTTTAAGTGCTTTACTTGTGTTAAACTCATCTAATCCTTGAAACAAGCCTACGGGATAAGTAACTAATCATCATTGCCATTTACAAAACGAGAACCCTGAGGCCCAGAGAGGCTGAGTGCCTTGCCCTAGGTTATACAGCTAGTAAAAGGGAAGTGGGATTTGAACCCAGGCACTTGGGCTCAGAACCCACAGCAGGACACCTGTCTCTGATCTCTCTGCTCTCAGACGCCAGGTTCACACCATGTGTTCCCACAGGTCCAGCATTCTGTGATGCGGTGAGAACCTCCCCAGCAGTTCTCAGAGCCTGCTGGGGGTCTAATGATAAGCTGTAGCTCCGACCTTCTGAGACTGGGCTCTGAGGAGGCTGCTGCAATTCAGAAGAGCTCTCTAGGTTTCTAGAAGAAAACCTGCCAGTGGGCACTTGCCCTGTGCTGTCCACTGCCCCAACACAACACGAGAAAAGACATTGGTTCTCCCCTCTATGGGGAGTCAGTGACCCAGCCAAGTGGGTCCAGTGACCCAGCTGGCAGGGAAGCTGAGGTCAAGGGCAGTTGGGGAAAGTCAGACTGGATGACTTTGGAAGGTCTCCCAGGCCTGAGATCCTCGATTGCAGGAGAGGCAATAGGGTACAGAATGGCTCACCGGACTTTCCCCTCCTGCGGCAGCTCGTGGGGGGGGTCCTCACACACCAGCCGGGACTCCCCATCCAGCAGGTAGGTGTAGACAGTCTCCTAGGACAGAAGGTGCTCGTGAGATCCTGCGGAGAGCCCTCCCAGCTGCCTTGTCCCAGTGCAGACGCGGATCTGGGTGACAAGGTCACAGATCCTCTCTTAGTGGGCTCAAGCATTTGTTTTTACTCCCCAGGTGATTCTAACTTGCTGCCAGGGTGGGAAAACTTTATGAACTTACACCTCAGCCTCTCTCTTGGAGGGGTTCTGGGCAGCCATGAGCCACCTGCTGGCTTTCCTTGTCTATCACCCCAAATCTAAGGTGCTGGGGAGAGAGTCTAAAGGGCTGAAAGTGCAGACAAATCCCACCCACCATCCACCCCAAGATATTTCCCTGCTGTGACTCCAGCCTCAGCAAACCGTAAGAGTGGTCCATTCAGGGCTGTATGGTAGGAGGGGCTCAGAATGCCCTGGAAGCTTCCCCCCTACCTCAGAGACACAAACAATTCTACAAGAAACCACACACTGTGACTGAAGCCAGAAGGACTCCCTGGAGGAAGTGATCTTGAAGCTGTAACTGCAGTGAAAATTAGACACATTTGGGGAATGGGTGAGGCATAGAAGAATGGCTTCTGGGCCTGGGCCGAGTCGCAGATAAGCAGTGTAAAGAGCACAGAGCATTTATGGAGCTGACAGTGGAGGCAGGGGGCACAGGAGGTGGCCTTGGGGTCAGCAGGGCCTAGAAACAGCTGGGGAGGAGGCTGCTGTGAGCCCTGAGAGAGGAGAGCAGGTGCGTATTTTGGAATGATTGCTCCCTAGAGTGAGATCAAAGCTCTCTTCAAAGCTTTGTCAAGTCTTCAGCTTGTCAATGTGCCTTCCCCAAGGGCCCAGAGCAGTCTTGGCCTCGGTTCCAGGCCACGTCTTGGCAGAAGCGGTTGCCCTCACTGACCCATGGGTGAAAAGCCACATCCCCTCCAAGCAGGACTGGCCGCCCGAGGGATCCATAACCAACTCCCAATAGCACAGCCTCAGCGGGCGCCCCCCGGCCCCACACTCTGGGAGGGAGGGAGACACAGAGACCAGCGCTGCCCAGCTGGGGGCCCCCACATGCCCAGCTAGGTATCCTGAGGGACACTGTTTTCTTGGGAGGGCGAGGGAGGACTCGCCTCTCTGCTGATGCTATCAGGGAGGGCTTCTGGAGGAGGTGACATTGGAGCTGGGTGTTGAAGGCCCACCCCCGGTATGCATGGAATCCAGTCGAAGCCCTTGCCCTTCGACCACTGTGAGTGTCCACAATCCTGCCAGCCACTCTTGCTGTCTTTGGCTGCCCCTGCCCTCCCAGCCCCAGGAGTTGTTTCAGTCCTACTGCCAGAGAATGTGAGCCAGTTCATTGGTGGTGTGGGCTGAGGATGATAGGGCCTGAGAGCAGTGAGAGGGGCAGGCACAGGTCAGGCCTGGAGGCCCCCTGTCCTTCAGGGGAAGGGTCTAGGCGGGGAGGTCAGGGATGGAGAAATCAGTGGGAGGGAGGCCTCTCCTCCTTCTGGTCCTCCAGCCCTTGCCGCAGCCTGGGAGGGGCCTGAGGGATCTGGCCCAAAGAGGTTAAGAGACCCCCCACCCCAGCACCCAGGCTCACACGGAAAGCCTGGCCCTGGCAGAGAGAGGCGGCTACACTGGGCTTGGGGAGGCGGGGAGGACAGATCCTCATCACTTCCGGATGTCCCTCTGCCTCCCACCCCCTCACTCTCAGCCCTCTGGGTTAAAATTAGCTGAGTTTATTGGAGAGAAGGAGGGAGCCATCGCAGACACATCAGCACCATCTGCATTCGGGCCCGCCTGCCACAATGGGTGCTGATGAGGAAGCCAGGTGCTGGCGGCTCTCCTCGCTGAGGGGGGTGTGGAGACCCCTCCCCCCTCCCTCTCCCTCCTTTCTCTGGGGACAGAGCAGGTCTCCCATCTCCCCCCACTCCGTGGGGGCAGACTGGAACCCTGCCACTCCTCCCTCCAACTCCCCGGGGGCAGAGCAGACGCCTCCCATCTCCCCGCCTTCCAAATCCCTGGGGACAGAGAAGACTCTCCCATCTCCCCTCCCTTCTCTGGGGGCAGAGCAGATCTCCCATCTCCCCCCACTTCCAGAGGGCAGGCCAGACCCCTCCCATCTTCCCCACCTCCATTCCCTGGGGGGCAGAGCAGACCCTCTCATCTCCCCTCCCTTCTCAGGGGGCAGACAGTCTCATTTCCTCACCCTTCCCTAGGGGCAGAGCAGACCCTTCCCATCAACCCTCCCCCCACTCCCTGTGGGCCCTCGAGACTCCCTCATTCCCTGGAGGCAGAGAAGACCTCCAATCTCCCCCCACTCCCTGTGGGCAGTTGAGACCTCTCATCTACCCGCCCCTCACTGGGGGCAGATCACACTTCCCGTGTGGATGGGGTGAGGAGGGACCCCTCCTGGAGAGGGGGTGTGCTGAGACCCTCCGTTCAACCAGCTCCCCAAAGTCAGGGCTCCCTCCCTTAGCTCATACAGGTCTCTTGGATGAGCTAAGGTAAACATGTCCCACTGTCCCAGGAACCTGATCGCCTGGACCACAGCTGTCTTCCAAGCCCCCAGCTCTGGGGACACAATTAATCCAGTTCAGGGCATCTATACTAACACAACCACCAGGAAGCCTGCCTGGGAAGACCTAACTAGTCACCTACTCCTTAGCCCTCCCAGGGCAGCCCCAGTGGCCACAGAAGGCCCCAGGACAGCCTTGTAGATGCTGACCTGCCAACCTCCCCACCCCCTTCCTTTCCAGATGTTTCTCCATCCCAGGCCAGATGTTGCCTCAGCCCTGTCCTTCTCTGGGAGGATTTATTTTTGGGCTCCAACACACCACCCACTTCCTACCAATTTCACGCTCAATAAAGCTCACTCATCAGCCCTCCTCCTGGGCTCTGAACTTCTAGAAGGTTTGAGAAGGCAGAGCTGAGGAGAGAGAATGGAGATGCTTAGGTGCCAAGCCCCATTTGTCCCTGTCATGCTGTGTGACCTTGGGTGAGGCACCCCCCCTCTCTGGGCCTCTGGAGGTTCATTAATCAAGCAGATTCAGATATGGTAGACTTGCAGGGGTGGGGGTGGCGAGTTGGGTGGTGAGGGGTGTCACATTTTGGCAGAGGCTGCCCTTGGCTGGTGTCTAGAGTAGGGAAGAGGAGATTCCAGGCTATGGGGACCCAGATGAGGCATCTCCCCCTCCAGGAAGTCTTCCTTTGGCGGGTTCAGATCCCCCCACCAGGCTGACAGCTGCTTCAGGTCTCAGGGGCAGTTTGCTCGTCCTACTGCCTAAGGGGTGAGCAGCGGCCAACGGAGCCAGGTTGAGGAATGGCCTGGGGCAGCTTACCAGGGCCACAGGCCCCTCACCAAGGCACTCTGGGCCCAGACAACGAAGGGGGCCAGGTGACCATGGGCCCAAGCAGCCACCCTCCACCTGCCCCCGATCTGCAGTCATCCGTGGTGTTGGGATAGGTCAGAGAGAAGCCTGAAGTTTTCTAGAGGTCATCTTGTCCAGCCTCCTGTCTCCAGGCACTTTACCTTCACACAGACTCATTCAACAAAGCTATGCCTCTCACTCCAGCTCTTCTTGGACTTGGCATCAAGGAAGTTCTTCTGCATGTCTACCCTCAACCTCTTCTGCTACATATTCCAAAGCCCACTTGACTCCACTATGTTCTAGCTATTATCCTAGGGGAATCCTTTCCATTATTCGAGACATGATCTTTCCAGTTAAGCTCTAAGTCCCCTTCTGTCTCTGACATTCCAGAATTCCTATGTAAGTTCATTCTTTGGGACTTAGCTTCAGCCCTTCTCTTTCAGGACCCCCTCTCAGAACACTTATCCAAAACCGTCGCTTTCCTACGAGAGCCCTCTGGGCAGGGACCCTGCCTCTTCCTTCCTTCTCAACACTGTGTGAGGCTCCTTGCCCAGCAAGGAGCTGGGCAAAGGTTTGGGGGGTGGGGGGAAACATGGGGCAAGGCACCTACCACTTTGGGGAGCACGGCCGAGAGGGCCTCCTTGACAGCCCGCTGGAAGCCCGCAATGTGGATGACGGAGCCCAGACTCAGCAAAGCATCCTGGAAGAGAGGAAAGGGCAGTGAGGGCTTTTCCCAGGCAGGCCAGGACAGCCCCATCTGCCCAGGCAGCTACGAGTACAAACTCCCCACTTAAACCAGAGCCCAAGGCTCTCAGACACTTGAATCCCAGCATCTTAAAATCTCAGAATCCAACAAGTCTTAAGGCCCTAATGTGTCCAAGTCCACTCATCTTAGTGATGGGGAAAGGCGGCTCAGAGAAGGGTCAGGGGCTTAGCAAAGTGCTCACAGTAAGTCAAGAGGTCAAGTCTAGATTAGCCCCCAGGCCTCTTGTTCTTTAGCCAAGAAAACTCTGGCATAGCAGGGAAAGCACAACCTTCCATATTAAAACAAAGCAAAATAAACAAGCAAAAAACCCCCCAATTTGTATCCTGGGTTGGGAGTAGCAAGAGTCCAAGGGGTACATGAGCCCACAAGGTGGGAGAAACAGAGTTGGGCCAGCCCCTGGCAAGATAGAGGAGGAAGGAGAATTCAGCCTTGACTGCCTCACAGCCTTCACATCCCAGGAACAGGCCTTGTCCTTGGAGAGCCAGAACAGAGACAAAAAAGGTCCATGCTTCTCACTCTATTAACTTGGCTGAGCCACAGGGATCAAAAAGAAAGGTAATGGAACAGGGGATCCGGGGCCAAGGCAGGCTCATGACTCATACGGTCCACTCAGCCATGCCCTCCCGCTAGCCCTTGAAGTTCTTTTCTGGGATGGCCGGGTCTGTGTTCAAAAAGCAAAATGATTAACCATAGGAGGAAGGAGACATGGCTTGGCCCCCGTTCATGTAAAAATGTTATGAGGTTGAGAATCTTAGTGAACCACAAGTGCTGCATGAGCCCACAGTGTCTGTGTGGCTGGTAATAATTAAAATGCTGAAACTGCAGGCCATATTAATAAAGATCTGTTAACCCGAATAGGGAAGATGACAGTTCCGCCACTTCTGTAGGTGGATTAGATCATCCCCAGTGCATTGTATCCCAAGTAAGGACAAGATGAGACCCATTCACAGGTAACCCATGTAAAGAGGGAACTAGAAACCAAGTCTTGCATGTGGCTGAGACCAGAGAACCTGGGGGTGCCCAGCCTACAGCAGAGCAGACCCATGGGTCTCCATCTTTGGCTCCAATCTCTCAGGCTCTCCTGAGCAGCAAGACAGGACTCTGTGGCCCCAGGGACAGGCTGGAGACCAACAGGTTTGAAGGACGCTGGCCCTGGCCCAGTGGGATGAAGGACCTTTTTCTAGGCAGAGCCACACCACATAGGCAGAGGCCACCAGGAGAGAGGGAGGAGGTGAGCTGCCTGTCCCTAGGGGTGGGCAAGAAAGGACTCAGGGCCCATTTTTCAGAGAGGCCACCAAGAGGAGTCCTGCGCTGGGATCCAGGAGAAGCCTGGAGTCCAGGCTTCAGCTACAATATTCGGCCATGCATCTTCTTGGCTTTGGTCTTCCCCCTCATCGCTGCTGCCTCCGAGTCCTGTGTTCCCAGGAGTGGGCGGCAGCAGCGGACTTTCTCCCCGAATGCTCACTTGCCATTGTTCTCCCCAAACCCCAGCCTCCCTCCGGCCCCTCCCGCTGCCCAAGGATGAAGACACATTTTAGTCACGGAGATAAGTCTCTGCCCTTGGACATCAGAAGCTGCTAATTCCAAACATTAGAATCCCCCCATTGGATTAATTGTCCTTTAACACTTAGGCACTCCTGATCACAGTTCACACCCCCAGCACGCGCTACACTGGGCCACAGAGCCACAGACCTTCGCCTCTCCACAGAAGCGCCCAGCACACCTGCAGAACGCCCCCCACCCCCCCCCCCCACCCCCACCACCCCCCACCCAGGCGCACACAGAGGTTCATACAGGGGCAGCCATTTCCTTCTGGATTCACAGGGCCAGGGCTCAGAAGCCTGTCCTTCACTGGAATTGGTGGGTGCCTGTCAGACCTTTGTTCAGATGGGTCAGCTTTCTGTGACTTTTCAGACTAAGGGCAGGACAAAGGTGGGGATGGGAGGACAGCTGTGCAGACAGTATACACGTGGACTACTGTGGCCTTTTGAGGTCAATTCTGCAGACTAAGAGGGGAGAAAGAGCTCACGTCCCAAATAATCCCCCAATTTAGTCTGCCCACTCAGGCTCCTCAGGCTGAGGCTCCCAGGTCAGGGCCTCAGAAGGTAGTGCTGGTTTAGGTCTGTTCCTGCCTGGCAGAGGGGGGTGGCTGGGGGGTAGGCAAGCTGAGCCCTGGGGTTCTTGGGCTCCGGTGGAGTCTGATGTGTGTATGCTGTGGAAGTTGGAGAAGAGGGGCCAAGGTGATGGAGTGAGCTCTGCTGAGGGGCGAGGCTTGAGACAGCTAAGTCTCCTCATTTGACAGATGAGGAGACCGAGAGTCAAAGAGAAGCAATGTCCCATTTATGGTCAGCCAGCGAGTCAGGCAGAGCCGGTCCGCAGCCCAGGTCTCTGCATCTCCAGCCCCTGTCTGCCCCCAGCTCCCTCCCCAGGGGCCTTAGAGAGGACAGTCTGTCCTTTGCTCCAATTGGTGGGCTCCTCTACCTGCCCTTTACTTGGATTGGGGGCTGCCCTGACCTGTCCTTTACTGGAATTGGTGGGTGCCTGTCTGGCCTTTGTTCGGATTGGTCAGCTTTCTGTGACTTTTCAGACTAAGGGCAGGACGAAGGTGGGGACTGGGTTGGGGGGGACAGGAAAGGAAACTTGAGGAGAGTCGGAGCAGCGGCAGAAAGGGGCTTCACAGCCTTGCCCAGCGCGGGCTGGAAGCAGTCATGGCCAATGAAGCCCGAGGCTCCCTGCTTGGCATCCTTCTGCCTATCCCCCTCCTGGCCCAGCCCTGCCCCGCCTGCCCCAGGAGTGGGGGTGTGGGGGGCAGGAACTGTAGCTGGGAAGACCACTCTCATACCTCACTCTCATAGGGGCCTTCAAGCCCTGAATCTTCCCCAGATCTCAAAGCAACTTCACCTCCACTGCATCAGCTCAGGAAGGAAATAGCTCAGATCCCAAAGCCCATGATGTGGGCACGCAGAGAGCAGAGTGGCTGCCTCCATGAAGGGAGAAGGGAATCGGTGGGAGCAGCTGAGAATGAGCATGCCTCTGTTCAACATACATGCACACACTGTCACACAAACGTGCACACACATAGAAACACAACCATATATACAATGCACACACACAAATACATACTTAGGCATGAGTACACACACACACACACACATATACACAGCCCAGGCTCAGACTGGGGTGAAGGAGGTCACATTTCCTGCCCTCTCAGTTTTTTCGAACAAACATCAGTATAAATATCAACATAACAACGAGGCAATTTCCCAGACCCCAGGGGAGAATATGTGGTATGTAGAAAAGAGTGGCAATTTCCAGGCCTGTCCCAGACTGATGACAGAAACTCTGTGACCTTAACAGGCCCCTTTCCTCTTCTGGATCTCAGTATCCTCGTTAGTAAAAATGGGTCCTTCCAGCTCTGCAACAGATAGTTCTATGGTTCTGTGGTTTAATTCAGTGAGGATGGCTGGCTGGCTGGCTGGCTGGAGACTTCCTGCTTTCCCTGGCTCTCTACCTGAAGCTCTGTGGTTGGAGAGAGGGCCGGTCAGCACCATAGACAGTGCCTCTCCCCCCCCCCCCCCCCCCCGCCCCGCCCCCCAGCACTGACTCCAGGTACCAAGAAAGGGGAGTCTGTTAGGAGTCAGGGCTCCTCTGAAGCCAGTCCTGTGGATAGATCAGCATTTCTGCACTTGTTTGGGGAGAGGAAGGGTCTAGACTAAATTACTTCTAACTCCCTCTTAATGCTTAGGATTGTATGAAGCCAGAGACCTTGGCCTTAGTTCTTCTGGTGCTACCGGTGCAGGGACTGATGCCCATCTTGAGGGTCAGGGTCACTGTCACAAACTGCCCTCCTGTCTTGTCTTCATGAGTCTCTATGTCTTTTCCCACCTCTTTAAACCCTCCTATTGCTCTGCCCACTGCCTGAAACCTAGAGCTCACCCCTCCCTTTCTGGAAGGAAGCCTCACAGTGCCCCTGTTGGTGGCCTAGAAGAAGGTAGTAACATCAAACCCAATGGTCAAGTCCTCCCAAGACTCAAGCTGTATTACTGGGACTGGCCATATGGACTGAGTCATCCAACTCTGCTTGTGCTGAGTCTCCTGGGTGGCCTGGGGGGTCTCTCTGTGGGCCTCGGTGTCCCCTTCTCTGAAACTTGGGTGTCCCTCAAGATCTCCAGGGTCTTGGAGCCCCTCTCTGCCTCTATTCCTCTTCCCTTCCCTTCCCTCTGGGCTGTGTGTCTCTCTCAGGCCCTGTCTCTCCCAACCTCTCCAAGTGGATCTCTCTTCTCTCCATGCCTCCCTTAGTTGATGCCCAGCTCTGTCACAGGCTGCTTTCCTGTCATGTCTCCATGAGTCTCAATGTCTTTTCCCACCCCTAATCCTCTCTCCTCTCAGCTGGCTTCTCTCCCATCTCTCTCCTTCACACTCCACCCCCACCCACTCTTATCTCTCCTGTCCACTCCTCCCCCAGACCTCCAGGCAGTCCCCTTGAGAACTTGGGGAGAAAGCACCTGACCCAAGATAGGTACCCGCAGAATGGGAGAAACCCAGGAGGACAGCCATGTTGGGAGAAATTGGGGGTGCCAGGGCAGATGCCATCTACACTCTTCTCTTTCCTGCCCCCTGTTTTGCGGATCAATATATAGTCTCTTATCTTCCTGGAGAATGGGGCCCCTTCTAGGGCAAAAGAGAACTTATCCGTTTCTGTGCCCAGGACTGACAGGTTGAGCTGTTGTGCCAGGGTGACTAACAGAACTCCCTGTAAGGAAGCCTCCTGGGGGCTCAGAGCATGGAGGCTCCCTTTGGTGGGCCCTCAGACCCTGGCCTGAAGTCCGACACCCCAACCTTCCTCTGTGGCTCCTCACAGCCCTCACAGCATGGCCCGCCCTGCAGAGTCAAGAGATGGCACGGAAGAACAAGAGGCAGACCCTCCTCCCTCCCGCGCTCCCGCCCATGCCTGCCACCTGCTCAAGGAGCCGCCTCTAACAGACACTCATGTCTTAGATACTCCGAGAACAGCTATGTGTGAGCGCTAGATCTTGCACTCCCAGACCTCCCCTCAACAAGGCTGAGCTGGACCAGCAGCAAGAGAATAGAGGAAAGAGGCTTGGTGATCCTGGGGAGACCCGATCTGAGGAAACAGGCAGGACAGAGATCCAAGCCACAGGTAGACTAGCACAAATGTCAGAACCCGGCTTGAGTGGGCCGTCAGGCTTGGGGGAGGGGACAGGACTTTTCTCAAACACCTACTGTGTGCTAGAGGAGGCCACCAGTGGCTCTCAACCATCTGTGCCCACCAGCATCCCCTGGACGGTTGGCTAACATAGTTTGCTGGCCTCACCCCCAAGTTTCTGATACAGTACATCTGGGATGAGGCCAAGAATCGCCATTTCCCACACATTCAGAGCTGCTGTTGCTGGTGCTGGCCCGGGGACCACATTCTGAGACCCAGGGGTATACACCACCTCCAATCCTCCTGCGGGCCCTGGGACGATTGTTTTGTTTTGCTTTACTGCTGAATAGTCGACATACACTATTACCTTAGTTTCAGGTTACGACACTGCGATTCGGCAATTATATACCTTACAAAATGCTCATCACGATAAGTGTAGTCACCATCTGCCGCCTTACTACCTTAGGACAATATTATGGGAGGTGCCTGCTTTGATCCTCCCGTTTGATAGGTGGGGAGAGGAAGGGGCGGGGCCTTGCTCAGGTGAGACCCGCCCAGCCTCGGAGGGCAGCCCGGGTGACTCACGCCACCTCTACCTCCTGAGAGCAACTCCTCACCGAAGGTCCCGAAGGAGGGAAGAAGCGGGGCTGCTGGAAGGAGAGAGTGCGGGGGGACAGAGGGGTGATATGGACAAGGGCCACCTGGAGCTCAGGAGCCCAGCCCTAAAGAAAAGGCCTGCCCTTCCCCGTCCTCCTCCGCCCTCCGCCCCTCTCGTCCTCGTCCTCTCTCGTCGCTCCATTATTTCCCCCCCCCCCCCCCCCACCCCTCCTCCTCCCTCCTCCCGCCCTTCGCAGACTCCGGCTTCAGTTGTTACTCCAACAGGGCCGCGTCTCCAGCCTCTGAGCCACACTGGAGACACGTGCACTGTAGAATACACCTGAGCCCAGTCCTGGCGCCCGACCCGTGGGTGCCCCACCTCCCGGATGAGCTCGGCCCCCATACTGTGGGCTCTTCCCCTCCAATATGCCCAACCAGATCCTTCCCCCTGGCCCTGACCCTTTCTAAGCCAGACGCAGCTTCTACTCCAGATCCTGCCTCCTCCAACACGCCCTCCAATTGTCCCAGGCCCCCCTGGATCCCTCAGGGGCTAGGTTTGGGGAGGGATGAAGGCTGGGAGGAAGGAAGGAGTTGCAGAGAGAAGGTAGGCTTGTGTGAACAATCAGCTCTCTGGGGGCCTGACTCCCTGGAACCTAGCACCTAGGGTCTGGGGTCAGGAAAGGAGGGGATGAGGGAACAGTCAGAGCGGGCAGAGGGAGGGAAGCAAGAGCTGAAATTGCGGAGGGGCAGAAGGCCCCGGGAGGCGGACATCAGACCAAGGGGGGCCAGGACAGGCTCCTGGCTTCCCCACCTTCAGCTGCCTCATCCACGTGACAGGGTCAGTAGTGGGCCATCCTCATGGCCCACATTTTCCTCCATGCCACAGCCTTCTTCCCGAGCACATCACCAGCATCCCCCTCATCACAGCTGTCCCAGTCATTCTGATCACCAGGTGCCTCTCCATCCTCGACTCCTGGCACAGCGAGGTAGTCACAAGGAAGCAGATGTAACTCGCTGAGAGTCAGTCATGCCATAAGAGAGAAGTCTGGGAAGGAGGAGGGGGTGAGCTCCCCGTCCCCAAGGTTGTGCTGGGGAAAGGCCTTGGTGAACTTGGTTGGCCTCCAGCTTTGGGTTTCTTGACCCTAAATGTCTTCAAACCTTCCTCAGCCTCACCCCTCATACGGTCTTCATGATGGGTTCAGAGCTGGACAAAGCACATCCAGGAGCCTCTGAAAGGCAGACACAGTGGCCTGAGCGGAAGAGGATAGAGAGGAGTGACCCACTGGGCCAATGTCCAGAAAGTTTGTCTCTCAGGAAATAATGACCAAAGGAAGAGCTGGATACATGAATGAAGGAACACACCAGTGAACGAATGAATGAGTGACCAACCTCCCTTCTCTGGGTCTCCCTCCGGGATCTTTCCCAGGCAAATCTGATCTTCCCCTGCTGGCACTCACAGTCCTGTGCTCCCCCTGCCCCCTGCAGGGCGCCGCTGCTTTGCTCCTAGTTCCCACTGGTTCTCCCATCAGACTGGGAGCTCTTAGAGGCCAGAGGTTGTGTCCTGTTCCTCCCCAGGTCCCCAGCTTCATCCAGCCCATCACAGGTGTCAGCAGATATTAGCTGAGCTATAAAATGATCAGTTGGACTTCTGAGCGCCCAGAGCCTTTGGGCGGTGAGGGGTACATTCCATCACCGAGTAGATGGGTGGACCCCATGACCTCTGGGGGATCCCAGGCACCGAAGACAGCTGAGAGCTCTCAAAGTTTCCCAGTTCTGGCACAGTGACTGTCTTAGAGAAGGAGCCTGAGGAATGAGGGTGCCTTGTGCTGAGAGCTTTTGGAAGCCTTTCCAAGGCAACTCCATGGGCCACAGGGTCCTTCAATGCTTCAGGATCATCTCCCAGAACAGAAGGGGCTGGGGACAACATTTCAGGTGGAGGGGCTCTTCCCTGAGAGGAACACTATCACTATCACCTTCTTTCATGACTGATGTCACCTCCTCTAGGCAGCCTTCCTGGGTGGGTCACCTGTCTTCGTCCCAGGCCTCCTGAGAATTCCTGCAGGACCAGTGTCTAGAGGGCCCTAGGTCTCATGGAGCCTAGTCCCCAGCTTGATGGGGGTGGCTTAAGGCCAGGGGAGGCAGGGACTTGCCTAGGGCCTCAACCTGGAGTCAAGAGGCCCATGCCCCGGCTCAGGACACACTAGGCTCGCTCCCTTCTGAGCACTGTTTGCTTTGGGGGCCGCTCCAATTCCCTGCTTTGCCAGGGGGTGGGCTGAGCCCCTCTCAGATATGGGGTGGGGCTGGGCGTCTTCCTCTAGACCAGAGGCAAGGCTTCTCATCTCTCTTTCTGTGCCAGACTCAGTGCCCAGAGTGGGAGGTGAATGCTGGATGGCACCAGCCTGGCATGGGGTTAGCGTGGGCCTGCAGAGGGCAGGGAAGAAGGGCTGACCTGGGGGGTGCTGGTGCGGGAGGAGGGAGGGTGAGTCTGGTAGAGCATCTCCCCAGGGACAAGTCAGAGAGCACGGCACAGAGCAGCTACAAACAGCCATTGAGGCCTGCCTTGGGGCTCTCCCTGACTCCGACCTAAGCTCTTTCCCTGCCTCGCAGCCTCCCCAGGCTCTCTGGGTCTGTCCCTCTTACTGCCTGTCTGTTCTCTGGTATGTGTTTCTCCCACAGTCTCACTGCTGGTCCCATGACTGTATTTGGCTCAATCTTCAGGGCCTGGCCCTTCCCAGCTGTTCCCCAGATCCCGAGGCAGGCGGGGGGTGGGGGGGGTGGGAGGGGGTGGAGTGGAAGGGGGCAGATGGGGGTGTGAGAAAAGACTGGGACAGAGAAAAGTTCAGAGGCAGAGGGACAGACGCAAGAGTGAGGAGGGGACCTCCCTGGGGACAGGGCTGGGGAGGCAGGGCTGGCCAGGTTTATAAAGCCTCCCCAGACACGGAGGGGGAGACCCTGAAGACAAAGTCAGAGTTGGAGGGAAGACTGGGGTGGGCCCTTTCCCTCTGCACTGGCTCCCGGCCCCCCCTTCCTTCTCCCTGCCCCTGCAGGAATGTGTGAGCACTTCCATTGTTCCTAAAAATAGTCCTTCTTTATTGGGGGTTAGAGTGAGGAATCGTCTGGGCTGGGTTCATCTCAGACATGCCCCTGCCTCTGGGCTCCCATCTACTCTGTGGGGCCTCTCTGAGCTGCGCCAACCCTTACCTGCCGTGCTTTGTTAAAAAGGAAACCTAACTGTATCCCTCCTTTGCATGAGACTGCCATGGCTTCTGGGCCCAGTAGGCTCTGAGCTCCCAGGCCTGTTGGGAGCTATTTGTCCAGTGCTCAGCATCTCACAATGGGGTCACTGCCTGTTGCTACCAGCTCCCATGCTCTAGCTTCTACCCAGCTCTCCCAACCTTATTTCCCCCCACCCTTATGTTCCTCCACCTGCAGGCCTCTCCACCCCCTCTTGTCCTTCTAGGCCCAGCCCTGGTCTGCTCAGCTCAGGTAGCTGCCCTGCTGTGCCATTCCTTAGCCTGACCCTGGCCCTGCCCTGCTCCCCTCAGCAGCTCAACAAGGGCTGGGCCGCAGGGCCCCCAGCAGATGCAGGCTCTGAGGTAGAGTGCTTTTCCAGGGAATGGGAGATCGGTGGGGAAACACCTCAGGCTCTGGGACCCCGTGCCCTGCCCTGAAGCCTGGACCCTACTGGCCCCCTCCATCTCCTGGCCCCGCTTTTGTTTCTCTTCTGCACCCAAAGCCTGGAATGTCTCTCTCTCAGTTTCAGTCTCCAGGAGGAGGCCTATCTAGTCTCATCTCTTCCCTGCCTCCATTTCTTGGGTGGGGAACCTGAGCCCCAGAGAGGGGAGGTGATGGAGGCGTACAAGTTCATGGAAAGCTGGCCACAGGCCAAAGGCCTCAATCACGCGGCAAAATCTTGCAAGGCCCCAGCCAGGGGGGCTCCAGAGGCAGCAGCGAGCACTCTACACAACCCACCACCCCACCCGCCCTGCCCAGGGCAGGCAGTCTGGCATCCAAAGTTATTTGCCTTTGGAGGGCCCAGGAAGCCAGAGAACAAACATCCGGAGTCTCTGGAACTTCTACTCTCTCTTACATCCCCAGGATCCGGGAGCCACCAAGTGGGTACACCAGTGAGCAAGCGCGCATGCACACACACACACACACACACAGAGTTCTGGGCTGGGTAAACATGTGAGCCGAGAAGATCTCTCGGGACTGTTCTGCCTGTGAATCTGAGCAAGTCCTTTGGAGCCCCAAAACCTGGGTAAAAAGATGGTGAGCCCCACCCCCAGCTTTATATTCATTTTGTCTTGGAAATGAAAATGAAAATCGCTTTTGTGTGACTTTTCTGATTGCAAAATCCTGGAGACACTCATCAAAACCGATCTTTTCTCTCGTTTCATGGGCAGCTCCCACTTTGCTGATGCCCTAAGCACTGTGTGTGTGGCCTGCCCATTAGCCGTCCGAAACGCGTGTCTCTGCGGGCCGCCACATGGCCACGGCAGACTACAACCCCGTGGGCCGCTAGAAGAATGTCTGTGTGAGAACACATGGATCCATGATTCTGTGAGTGTGTGTGAGTGAATGTGTGAGCATCCCTGTGTCCACATCTGTGCCTGAGCCATCCGCATGGGCAGGGGACCTGTGTCCCCACGTGTGTGCAGTGGGCGTGGGGCAGCTTTTGTCTCTGAATGAGTGAATGAGTGAATGAGGGTATGGCTGAGAGCATCAGTGTCTGAACACGGAGGAGGTCTGCTTCTCGGCCTCCCGTGCACCCCCCTCCCCTCTTCCACCACCTGTGCCGGACCGGGGCTCACATCCCTTCCCTGCCACCTGTCACCCGTGTGGCCCTGGACGAGTCTTTTAGCCTTCCTGGGCTCCGTTTCCCCATCCGTAAAACAGTGCCTTCTCCTTGAGCTGCTGGGGGGACTTTCCTGGTACCACAAATGTCCTGCCCAAGCGGGCTCCCAGCTGGGGGTGAGGCCACTTCTGTGCGAGTTAGAGAGAGGTGACCCCAACTCTCTGGCCAGCTGCAGCCCTGAGGGGCATGGATTAGTGAGGGAGGGCAGGCTGGGTTTTGGCAGTGCCCTCCCTCTGTGGGAGCCCCTGGGCCAGGTATCAGGTGTGAGGTTAGAGGCCGTGGCCCTGCAGGTGAGCACAAAAGAGTGGCTCCCTTTCCTCAGCCCCCTCTCCAGGTGTGCGGCCTGGGACTAAAGGGTCTCTGACTCTGGAACTGGGGTGGCCGTGTTCCAGATGAGGTTCTGAGGACACCCACTCCCTCCCTTTCCCCTGGGGCCCTGTCCCCTTGACCTGCCCTCCAGCCTTCCCTCTCCCAAGCCCAAAAGAAGGCCTTACAGAAGCCCTAAGGGGGGCTGACTTCGTGGGCATGCGGAAACCAGCTAGGCTGACCGGATGCTCAGAGACACCCCCACCCTCAGCCCAACTCCCATTACCAGAGAGGGAGACTGAGACATGGAGAGGGCCAGGGACCTTCTCAGGGACACCAGTGAGCCCAGTCAGTCCAAGCTCCTGTCTCCAAACCTCTGTAGAGGCAGTTGGGGAGACCCCAGCTTTGGACTCTGTTGGCTACTGAATGGAGTCCAAGGGAGTAGGCGGGGGTCCTGAGAGGCAGGTACAGCTAGCTACACCTGTGTCCCCAGCCGTGGGTGTGGCCCTCCTACCTGGGCCAGATCCCCTACTGGTGTGATTAACCAAATTATAGGGTTTTTTCTTGAGCACAGTGTATCGGCCGAATTGAATGAGGCTGCAGGAGCCCGGGGGGAAGGGGGGGAGGCTGACAGGGGGTGAGGACAGCAGGAGCTGGGGAGAGATGGGTTGGGAGCAAGTCGTGGGGGCAGGGGACAGAAGGAACGACGGGGGGAGAGGAAGGCTGTGGGCACAGGAGGACAGGACACCACTCGTTCAGCACCCCCATTCTGCACACCCGCAGTGCTCCCGTCACACTAGCCGCCTGGGCATAGGGACGTGAGGAGCCCTGCTCGCCTAGAGACCGCTGAGCCATTGCCGAGTGCTGGGTACTGCATTCCCTGGAAAGTACTGTCGCGTGCCATCCTCCCAACAGCTGCATTTTATACTTGAGGGGATTGAGATGCTCAAGACATAGAATGACCTGCTAGATGTCAGAGCCAGACAGGACTGTCGGACACCACAGCCCTTGCTCTTACCCGGTACCTGCTCATTCTGCTGAAGTGCTACCATCCTGCCTCCGGGACCCCTTCCTGGGGGGTTCAGAGAAAGGAGGAGGCCTCACACCGACTCACACTCGGCCCGGACACTGCTTCCGTCCATGTTGGGCATTTCTCCTTGTCTATACTCTGATGGCCAGCAGCTGAGCTGGGGCCAATCCCCCATGGATCACACACTCCCCCCACGGCCCATGGCGCACCCATGACCCGTCTCACTCCTGTGCAGTGTCCTGCTCTGTGTTGCACTCATCACCCCTGGATGACACACAGAGACAGGATCGCTGTCTGACATGGCATGTCCCACACACTCAGTGATTCACAGCCATTTCACGGTTTCCACAGCGTCACACATCACTGAGTGTCACAGGGCCACACACAGTGGTACTATCACTGTGCCCTCCTCGGAGTGGCTCATCCTCAGTGTCACACATCATGTTCCCAATGCTCCACAGTGTCACCCTCATGTAGTGTCATGCACACACTTCCAAGCTGGCTCTGCGTTGCACTCTGTCACATTTCAGCATCATCCGGGACCTTCTGACATTAAAAAAAAATCCACTTTCAGTGAAATGACATCATGTCTGAGATTTGCTTTAAAATACTTCAGCAAAGCAACCTACAGGATGAGAGAAGATATTTGCAAATCGTGCATCTGATTAGGGGTTAGTATCCAGAATATATAAAGAAATCCTACAACTCAACCACAAAATAAACAACCTGATTTAAAAATGGGCAAAGAACTTGAATAGACATCTGTCTAAAGAAGATATACAAATGGCCAACAAACACATGGAAGGATGCTCAACATCACTCATCATTAGGGAAATGCAAATCAAAAGATAACACCTTTCCCCAGTCTTCCACCCATTAGGATGGGAAAGAAAGAAAAGAAAGAAAGAAAGAAAGAAAGAAAAGAAAGAAAGAAAGAAAGAAAGAAAGAAAAAGAAAGAAAGAAAGAAAGAAAGAAAGAAAGAAAGAAAAGAAAGAGAAAAAGGAAGGAAGAAAGAAAGGAAGAAAAGAAAGAGAAAAAGGAAGGAAGGAAGAAGAAAGGAGAGAGAGTGAGAGGGAGGGAGGAAGGAAGGAAGAAAGAGGTAGTAGAGAAAGGAAAGGGCAGGGAAGCGTAGGAAAGAAGTGTTGGCAAGGAGGTGGAGAAATTGGAACCCTGGTACACTGTTGGTGGGAATGTAAAATGGCACAGTTGCTGTGGGAAACAGTATGATGGTGCCTCAAAAATTAAAAATAGGGTGCCTGGGTGGCTCGGTTGGCTAAGCATCTGACTCTTGGTTTTGGCTCAGGTCATGATCTCAGGGTTGTGCGATCGCACCCCACATCGGCTCCACGCTCAGCATGGAGACTACTTGAGATTCTGTCTCCCTCTTCCTCTGCCCCTACTGCTCATGTTCTCTCTCTCAAAATAAAAAAGCAAATCTTTAAAAAAAATAAAAATAAAATTACCATATGATCCAATAATTCCACTTCTGGGTATGTATCTAGAAGAATTGAAAGCAGAATCTTGAAGAGATGCTTGCACCCCTATGTTTATAGCAGCATTATTCACAATAGCCAAAAGGTGGAAGCAGCCCACGTGTCCATCGGTGGATGAATGGATAAACAACATGTGGTCTATACAAACAATAGAATAGTACTGAGCCTCAAAAAGGAAGGAAATTCTGACACATGCTACAGTGTGGATGGACCTGGAGGACATGATGCTGAGTGCAATAAGGCAGTCACAAAAAGACCAGTACTGTATGATTCCAGATATCTGAAGTACCTAGTAGCCAAATTCATAGACGGAAAGTAGAATGGTGGTGCCAGGGGCTGGGGGCATAGGGAGCTGTTTAAAGGCTATAAGTTTCAGTTTTGCAAAATGAAAAAGTTCTGGAGAATGTGAACATACTTAATGCTACTGGACTATACACTTAAAAATGTTTAGATAGTAAATTTTAGGTTATGTATAGTTTACAATTAAAAACTAAAAAATAAAATACTTCGGGAAAGAAGAATGAAAAAAAGGGGGGGGGGGTGGAGAGGGATAGATGAACTAAATGTGCCCAAATCTTGGTAACTGTTAGATTTGGGCGATGGGTGTATGCCAAGTGTATTGTGTTGTTCTCTCTACTGTTGTGTGTACTTCAAATATTCCATAATTTAAAAATTTTACTCTCCCTCGACCTCACACCTCTTCCAGTGACCGTGCCCCTTCTCTGCATTCCTTGGAGCCAAAGGTTTCCAAAGGGTTGACTGTGCTCTGTCTTCACCCCCCCACTCAGCACCTCCCAGGCCAGGGCTGGCTTCAGGCCCCACCCTGTCACTGACGTGGTTCCTGTTGGGCCAACGCTGGGCCCAGCCCAGCACCATCTCCCCTGTCCACCTTACCTGACAGCGCAGCCACCTCCCTCCCCCTCGACCCTCTCCCCTCCCCTGGCTCCACACTCTCAGTAGCCCCCACCTCCCTGGCCACTCCCCCTCTGTCTCCAGACTGCTCCTCCTCACCTCCCCGGCCTCCAGATGATGGAGTCTGCGGACTTGGGGCTGGGGCTTGGTCCTCAGCCCTCACCTCTATTCTTACTACGCTCTCTCCCTAGGTCATCCCAGCTACACCCACCACCTCCAAAGATACCCCCAGCCTGGCCTCTGCTGCCCACTGGACATCTTCACCTGGATGTCTGACTTCCGTCCAAAATAGATCTCTTCATTTCTGCCTCCTTGCCCTCTCTCAACCCCCGAACCCTGGCCTCCCCCCAGGCTTCACCCATCTCAGTAACATCTCCACCATCCATCACTTGGTCCCTCAAGCCAGAAACCTGGAAGCCATCCTCTGCTTCTCCCTCTGGCTCATCGTCTCATTCATCAGCAAGTTCTACCATTTCAACCTCCCACACATCTCCAAAGTTCATCCATTTCTCTGCAACTCTTCTGCCGTGGCCTGAGCCCAGGCACCACCATCTCCTGCCTGGATGGCTGCTGTGGCCTCCAACCTGTCTGCCCACCTCCAACTCGCCCCCCACAAATGCTCGGCAGCCAGAGCAATCTCAAAATCATTCACTGGACTGTGTCACTTCCTTGCCTGGAACCACTAGGGGTCTTCCCGGGATGGTGTCATACACAGTGTCATGTGGTTACACTTCACATCATCACAACCATGACACCCAGCATCACACGTTTAGCACGGGGCTTAGAGAGTCCCGCAGCATCACAGGTTTTCACACTTGGCATCACCCCATGTCACACCCTTGGCGACGCATTCAGCCTCACTAGATCAAATACGCTCGGGGCACACACTTGGTTTCACAATTCAGTGTCAGACGCTTGAGCCACAGGACCACACCTGTCATTGCACAACGTCACCCATCCGTGCTTACATAGCTGGGAGTGACATCCTGGTGTCATGCCCACGGTGTCACACACTTGGTATCACCCGTTGTCACACACTTGATGTCACGCTCTGACCCACTCTCCCCACACAGTATCCCATGATGGAGGTCGCATACTTGATAACACATAACATCACAAGCTCAGGGTCACGTATTCAGTAGAATACCCCCTGCCGCACAATCCGTGTCTCGGTGTCACCCCGGGTCCTGTAAGCTCCCCCCCCCCCCCACCCCCACCCCACTGGGCACAATCACCAGAGCTGCTGCCCCATGTCAAGGCTGTTTCCTGTTGTTGTGCTCAGAGTCCTTAGCCACTGCTTGTTCCTTCAAGGATTTCCTGTTGTCAGGGCCCCAGTCAGGCCTGGCCCAGCCTGGGATACACAGCCCAAAGCCCAAGAGCTGGCCAGTGGGAACCCCACTGCCCACCCCCCCCCCATTCTGGTTGGCCCATGGAATTTTCCCCCATTCAATCAACCTGGATTCCCCATGGGCTTGGGCGTGTGCTGGTTCCACTGAAAGGTGGCCTCTGGGCCCTGTTCCGCTCCCAGGGTGCCCAGGAAGGGGACTCTTGGGCTGTCTGAAAGAGGCCGTCTACCCTGTCCCAACAACTTGGGATAAGACCTTAACTGGTCTATGGGGCTCAGTCTGAAGCTGCTGGGAGCCAGAAGGGAAAGACAGAAGGTAGAAGGGGAGGACAAAGGGTTAGGGGGTTAGAGAATCAGGGAAGCCTTCCCAGGGGAAGCCAGCTGAGAGCTGGCAAATATGAGGACGAAGAAGGAAAGGCATTCCGTGGGAACACCAGACAGGAGCAAATGCTTAGAGGTAGGAACCAGAGGAAAGAGCACAGCTAGGGATAAAGACAGGAACGTGGGAGATGGGCAGGTGGTGTTGTAGGATTTGGAGAAAAACAGGTTTCTCTCCTACCCTTCCCTCTCCCCCCATTCCAGCCTTCAGATTCTGGCTCCAAGAGGAGCCTGGGGCACTCCCTTCCTGGCCCTGACTTCAGGCCGCACAGACTGCCCCCCACAGGCCGCTGCCAAGCCCCCTCCCCTCGTGCCCCAGGCCAGCCTGCAGGAAGGACACAGGGAGGCCAGCACACGCTCCCCACACGGCTTGAGATAAATATTTCCCAGGAAACGGAACTTGTTCTCTCAGTGTTTACAGCCAAGGACCAGGCCGGGCGGTGGGGGAGGGGCCTGCCTGAGGAAGCCTGTCCTGGGGCTCTACCCCAACACTGCCTCCGACCCCACTGTGCTGTGCGCCTCTGAGCCAGTCTCTGCCTCTCTCTGAGCCTCCATTCCCAGCCCTCAAGGGGGCCAGGTCTCCCCCCGGCCTTGGCCTGCCCAATGTCTGGCCCCGTCTGAGCTTGGGTCTTTTCTGGGTGTGAGTCCCTGGTACTTGATGCCTCCTCCTTCAGACTAGGCTTCTCTGATTGCAGGGCCTGTGTCTGCCCATCTCCATCTGGTCCTCGTCTGGTCAGGGGTGAGGACAGATGGATGGACAGCAGACAGAGAAACAGACTGGGTGGCTGCTGAGGCCACCTCCCTGGCCCCAAGTCCCCGCACACCCCCGAGCCTGTGCAGCCCAACAGGTGAGCACAGCCAGATGGCAGGTCCTCCGGACCCCCAGCGATGCCAGATGCCATGGCCAACTTGCAGGCAGCAGCTCCCCTGGGGCCATGGGGCATCACTGAGGCAGCTTGATCCTGATGTGCAGAACCCAGCAGGGGGCTGGCACACCTGCCAGGTAGGAGCACTCACTCAAGAATTTTAAACACAGGCTGGGAAGTGCAGCCTGCTGGGAAGCAGCCCTTCCAGCCTCGTCCCGGTGCTCCCTGTCCGTTTCCTGGGCCCCACGGACATGCTGGGCCTTCTCTCATGGGGACCCAGGGCATCCTGCCCACATGCCCTTGCACACCCTGCTCTTTTCACTTGCAAAGCCTTTCTCAGCCCCCCTGGCACTCTTACCTCACAGGACCACCCTAGCTCCTGCCTATCCCTGTCCCCCCCATCACTATGCCACCATGCTGGGCCCATTTATTCACCATTGGTGGCCTCAGCCTCACCCCAGACTGTGGGACCAAGTGGACCCAGGGGCAGAGATGTTTTTGGAGCTGGCTTCTCAGCACCAAGCCAGCCTCCTGCAGCCCCCTCTGGGGCTAAGTCTTTGTTCCAAGCTCCTCTACCTGCTTGTTCCCAGTCCTGGGCTGGTCCTTGTCCTCACATGGTACTCACAGAAGGTGACCACATGGACTTCTCTGACTATCCAGCTGATTTCTGGCCTCATCAGTCCATGTCCTTGACCTTTCTCATCCTTCAAAGTTCCAAGGCCACCTCCTCCAAGAAGTCTCCAAGACTGCCCCCAATCCAGCAAGTGCCCCTTTCTTGGAACTACTCCAACTTTCACACAGCCATTCTCATTTAATCAAGAAGCTTTACTGAGCATCTACTATGTACCAGGCCTAGGCCAGGTCTCATGTGGGCCCAGGAGAGACAAAGGAGACTCAGCCTAGGTTCCTATCCCCCATGCGTTTATAAATATGTGGGAAAGGATATATAACCACATGGGCTAACAAGTTACCCAATTGCAAGCTCAGGGAAGCTTGGGGGCTATGAGTGCCCAGGAAAGAGGGGAGACTGACTTGACCTGCATGGAGGGTGCAATCTGAGAAGACTCCACAGAGGAGGTGACATCTAATCTGAGGCTTAAGAAGGGAGTAGGTAGAGAAAGAAAGGAAAGGCATTCCAGAGAAAGGGGTCAGGGCAAAGCAAAGGTGGGGAGGCCAGGAAGAGCGGGTATCCTGGGGAGTAAGCACTGCCATGTCTGGGAGCAACGGGTGGGCCTGAGGGGGCCCAGCAGGCAGGGCTGGCAACGCCAAGGCGTGTGGTCTCTCCTTATCCCGTGGGCAGCACCCGAGGAACCAGGGCTGGGCAGGGCATCAGTATGCTTAGTGTGGATACCCCTGCCATCGCCCGTGTCCACCTCTCCCCCGGCCCCTGCCCTGCTAGGGCTCCCAAGGCCCCGAGATCCGGCAGAGAGAGAGGGCGTGGACCCGGCGCGCTCAGTTCACTACCCGAACTGCCTCCGCCCCAACCTCCAGAGAGCAGCAGCCCTGGCCCTGAAGTAGGATTCCAGGCTGAGCTTGAAGAGCCCTCCCGGTGACCTGGCCGGCTGGCCCAGGGGCCAGGGAGCCCTCCCGAGAGGGGTTGCTGAACACATGTCCGCCCTGGGGATGGGAGCCCGCAGAGCCTCCGCGAGCCCCGGCCCAGCCCCGCGCTGCACCCCGTCAGCCTGGGCCTGGCTCCAGGGAGCTCACCCTTGCGGGAAGCAGGGAGGGTGCCAACTCCCTCCCTGGGCCAGGCGCCTCGCACATACTTTGTAACTTGTCCCAGTGGCTCTGCTGTGATTATGGCCAAATAATGCGGGCTCTTCTTATCCCCTTTGACAGGTGAAGAAACTGAGGCTTGGGCTGGTTAAGGGACTGGCCCAAGGTCAGACACTGAGAAAGTGGTGAAACTGGGACCTGAACTCATGTCCACTTGACCCCAGTCATGAGGAGGCCATCGTGTCTCCCCAGACTCCACCCCGACACGGAGGCTCCTCATCAGTCTCCCCATCCTTCTTCCCTCTTTCCCTCCAGCCGTCCCTATAGTATGAGCAACATCCTAGGGTCCCTACTCTCTCCAGTCCTGTCCTTTCTATATTGGGGAGCACTCAGCACTCTCTCCCAGCAGAGCTTAGGCTCACAGCCTAAGACCCTCCCTCTGAGGGAGGAGGCAGCAGGACCCAGACAAAGGAAATGTGGAGAGAGAACAGACGCAAAGAGATCAAATGGGCATGATCCAGAGAGGCCACCTGGTGGGGTTTGGGGGGCTGGACCAGAGGGCAGAACCTGCCCTTGCAGGGAACTGGGCCAACGGGGCCGGGCAAAGGGGGCGGGGCACAGAGCTATACACAAGGAGCCCGAGCTTGGCTCCTTCCCTTGGGGGCTAGTTCCTGGCACCAAGGAGGGTCTCGGCTTTTCCAAGGCCCTCTCCCCTCATGGCTTCCTGGGAAGATGACAAATCCAGGCTTTCCTGGCAGGTGGCAGGGGCTGCTGAGACACAGCTGGTTCCCAGGAACACCATCTGTCCCGGCTCTGGGGGGGGAGCCCCTGCCCCGTGGGGAATGCCATGGCCATAAATAAATTAATAATGACTTTCTAGGCACCCCTGCCCTTCCCAGCTGCCAGCTATAGGGACATTCTCAGGGCTTGGCCCCACGTCCCCGGCCATGAGTCCATGCTGAGGCCCTTGTGCCCCAGGCCCCGTGTGGGCGCCTTCTTTCCCATCTTACTGGAGGGCAGCTGGGCATGAGCCACATCTGGGCTCCACACTCAGATCTGCCCTGTACGCTCACTGTGGGACCCCACCGTGTGTCAGCTTGCCCAGCCATAAAAGGAGAATAACGGTCCCTGCTTCCTAGGGAGGTTGTGAGGATTGAACAAGGAAGTGTGTCTACAGCTCCCGGCACAGAGGAGCCTCCCCTTTCTCTGAGCCAGTCCTGGGCCCAAGAGTAGGCCCAGGCTGGTCCTGCTGATTGATCCGATTTTACACACAGCCCTCCTCTGTGCCAGTCTTCACAGCCCCCCGCCCACCCCGTTGCTACTGCTCACGGCCCCTCTGAGCACCCAGATCCTATGAGGCACCCCAAAGCCATGGTCAGCGCTGCCGATGGCATCCTTCATCTCAAAGGAAATGCACCCACTGAGCCCCCACCAGGCCTCCTTTGGAGGGCAGTGGGAAACTCAGGAATGACAAAAGCACAGTGCCCAGGCTAAGGAGCTCACAGTTCAGAGGGGCAGACCTAGAGAGTCCCGGAACGGAGAAACCAGGGTGCTAACGACACAGACATCAGAATGCCCCATCTGAATGCCAGGGCAGGAGAGCTCAGAGGAGGGAGCAAGAGGGACAGGGAGGGCTTCCCAGAGGAGGGGAGGCTAGAGCTGAGCCCGGAAAGATTTGGGAAGCTGAGGAAGAAGAGAGCGGCAGGAGTGGTTCTGGGGAGGCAGGATGGATAAAGGGGGGGACTGGGGCCTGGCTGGAGCTGCAGAGGAAGCAGGAGGATGGGAGGCATGGATTTTTGAGCAGAAAAGGGACAAGTTCAGGTTTGCACGTTAGGAAGAGCCTTCTGGCAGCCGCCTGGAGAGTGGGGCGACTGAAAGCAGCCAGCCAGTGAGCCGTCCAGGGGAAAGATGACAAGTCTTGCACTGGGGCAGGTGCAGGGACGGAGAGGAGGAGAGGAATTCAGAAAACACTTAGGGCAGAGAATTAACAAGGAATTGTTGGGTGAGAGTGGGGAGGCCTAGAGAGGGGTCTGAAATGACTCAGGGGAGAGAGCCCCAGGCAGGAATAGGGCAGGGAAGGTGACCTTGGTGCAGGGTGACCCTAGGCTGGAGGGGGTGGGGCTGGGATTCAGCTCCAGCCTCCCAGTCCTCCCAGGGGTGGGGACAATGCTCAGACTGACCCCCAGCCTGTGCCCCTACCCCTCCAAGCCCACCCAGTCCTCCCTCCACTGAGCTCTCACCTCCAGTCTGGCGGCTCTACTCCCTGGGGGCACTGGCTCCTGGGCAAGGAGGTCCCGGCTGGCTGCAGAGACAAGAAGGCCAGGGGCTGAGGCCTGCAGGCCTTCTCCCCTTCTCCCCTTCTCCCCAGCCTGCCCACCACCCCCACTCCACACCCTCCCAGCCCCCAGCAGGCCCAGGGCCTCCTGTTGCCCACAGGGGGCCTCCTCAGGGAGCTGTGCCTGATTTTGCCCTGCTCTCTCCCCACAGCCCCTTCTCTCTCCCCACACCCCCTTCTCACCCGCTACTTCTCACCACCCAGGCCCTACTTCAGGTGGGCACCTCTGACTCTGGTGTATTCTCTGCCCTTGACTCTGAGAACAGAGCTGAGTTCTTTCTTTCAGCTGGAGCCTCCTCAGGAGGGGAACAATCACATTTTTACTCCTTCTGAGGCCCCCTCCACTTCCACTTCTCTCCAGGGAACTTCACGACCCCTCCGTAAGCCTCAGTTTCCCCATCTGTAAAATGGGGTTTGTGATGTCTAGCTCACACAGTCACTGGGCTGGGCTCCCAGCTAGGGCTGCTGTCACGATCCTGTGTGCGAGCCTCCAACCCCAGCCTAGCACCCAGTCTTCTGGGCTCTAGGTGCCCCCACCCCCAGTCCGTGTGCCACAGCCTCTCCCACGCTGGTAGACACACCAAGGAGCCGCTCACTCATTCTCCAGGAGCCTACCCCCCAGGTGGCATCCAGAAAGCATGGCCTCTCCCAGGCACTGCCCAGGGGCTGGCTGCCCCTCCCCACCCCCACCCGACAAGCACACCCAGGCATCGGACAGGCACAGGCGGCGGGATATTCTGAGCCTGGCTTCGTTCCAGTCAGCTGCTGGCCGCCATGCCAGCCTGGCGCGGGCGCAGGGGCTGATTTGATTTGGCAGCTTTGGAAGCGTGTGGTGGGGACGGGGAGGGGGAGAGGGATGAGACACCCATGCCTGCTAGGAAATAAACAGGCTTGGGCACTCAGCGAACTGGGAGGAGGGCACAGTCTGGTATGGGGGGGTTCTGCATTCCCTGCCTGGTGCCCCTCTCTTCTCACCCAGGCCCTGGACACCTGCCCATGACTGCTGGAACTTATGGCTCTCCTTGGGTCACCATAGGGGTGACAGTAGCTGCACCTGGTGTGTGGATGCTTGCGGTGTGGCTGTCGCAGGGTGTCTGGTTGTCCCACAAGTCCCCGTGTCCTGTGGGGTCTCCCTACTCAGCCAGGCCTACAGCCGGGCCTGAGTGCTGCCCAGGAAGACTGGTCTGCGTGTGGGGCAGTGGTCTAGATGTGGCCGTCCCCCACGGTGCCTGTGGCCGCATGGCTGGGCTTTGATGGGGGACCGACTGCAGCCCAGGGGGTGACCAGGTCACCACGTGCCTGAGTCTACTGCAGGGCCTGGTATGCATTGGTCCCGGCCTGTTCCTTCCCTCTGTGCGATGACCCTGCTAACCCAGCCATGTCCGGCGGAGGAAATGACGAGGGCCGAGCTAAATACCTAACCCCAAGCCCGTCCCTTTGTCCACAGGCCTCAGCCTTCATTTCCACCCAGGCCTCCGATGGTCCACCCACTGCACTGCCCCGGGCCAGCCCCCTCCTCCTCCCCTGACGGGAGGGAGTGCTAGCTGTGATTCTCCAAATACCGTTGGCCTCTCTCTGGCTCCCCATCACCAGCTTCCAGCATGGGGAAGGTAGGCCTTCACAGCTCCTCTGTAATCCCACTGCCTCAGTGTTTACACCCTCCTGACTACCCCACAGGCAGGCCAGTCCAGCTCACCCCTTCTGGGGATCTGCAGCACCCATCCAGTATGCTGCTGGCCTGGGGACCGGGGCTCCACACCGTCCAGGTGGAGAACTGCTGAGTGCGATTGAGACTCTGATCCTCTGACCTCTACACTGAGAGGTCAAGGCCATGGGGCAGACCAGGACCCTAAGGGGCCCACAAGCCAGGGCTGTGCCCCAGACACCAGCCAGGAGGTTAGGGGAGGGTGGAGCCTGCTTTGGGGAAGACATAATGTCTCATCTGTCACCGCCTCCCCATTGTCCCACTGTCCTCTGGGGACCTTAGGGCTCTCCCCACCCAGCCACAGGAAGCTGAGCCCCTCCTGGAGACAGAAGGAAGGGACACTGAAGGAAGGGCTTTAGGATTAGGAGGAGACTCACCCATGACTTTGCTGTCACAGAGGAAGAACCTAGGATCATAGAACCCAGCTGTCACAAAGAGGCTAGTGAGATGGAGACAGTCTGCAGAGAGGTCCTGGAGGGCTTCTGAGCAGAGGTGTGTGGTGCCTCACAAGAAGAGATCACTAGGTTCCAGGACAGCCTCCTAACTATGAGATACAGGTTTCCACCTGGGACTTGTATGTCCTCATGTATGTACTTGCATGTGTCCGTGTCCATATGTGCATGGGTGTTCATCCCGGTCATGGAGTGCTGAGCTCTGGTCTGTGTCCCAAGGGCAGGCTCTGCCCAAGGTAGGGGTCAGCTAGGTAGCAGGCACAGTGGCGGACAAGAGAGTAATCTGGGCAAGGATTCAGCTCAGGGCTGAAGAGAGAGGCCCGTCAGTTGGTGCTAACCTCAGGCCTCATCCTAGCTGCCTGACACGGAGGGCAGTGTCCTTCCGAGACACAGGCCCAGCCACAGTCCGCTGTGCCCCTGCACAGGACCTTCCCCTCTCTGAGCTACTTTCCTCATCTGAAGAATCACAGCATGGGACTTGATGACCTCCTGGGGCCCGTCCAAGTCTAACGGTCTTTGGAGAGAGACTGACACTCACAGCCGGCCAGAGGGGGAGACTGGCAGGGTGGGGAGAGAGCCTGAGTGAAGGGACAGGAGAACCCAGGAGGCTCATTGTGGGCCGGGCAACAGGGGACCCTATCCTCAGGGCCAAGACAGGATGCGGTAGACAAAGGAAGCTTGGGGATAGTACGGGGCGGCTGTCGCCACCTTACCTGCCTTCTGGTCTGTGGGAGGAGAAAGATGGAGGAGTGACAGAGGAGAGCTCTGCCCCTAACAGGAGTCCTGCCTCAGCTCCTGTTCCCCAGGTGTTCCAGGGGAAAGGGAGGAGCTGCAGACAGGGGGGAGCACCCAGCACGGGGAGTCAGGAAGCTGGATTTCAGGCCCTGCTGTGCTGTGTGACTTGGGCCAGCTCCCGGCCTCCCTCACCTGATCTGTGAGCCCACCAGGCTGCGACTCATGCAGTTGGTGCCAGGCTTCTGAGGCACCCAGCTGGAGTGAGCCTTCTAGAGGCCAAAGATCCGTCTCTCCTGCTAGAGGTTCCCCCCTCCCACCAACAACCCTGGTGTAGGTGCTGAGACATGTGCATACCCCAAGCAAGCCGCTGGGCAAATGGCCTGGCCTCATGCCACAGGGGAGCAGCCACTGGCCATCCCTTCTCCAGGCCCCCTGGCCTGGGACCTCCCTTCCTCAAGCCCTTCTCACAGCCACCTCCAGGGCAGGTGTGGGGCACCTGCACTCCAGAGGTGCCGATGGGTCACCGGCCAATCTGGCTGCCCTGGCCTCTGCCCTAGTCGGAGGCCCTTTGTACTTGGGGCCCTCACAAGCAGGGGTTCGTGCATTTCCACATCCGTGTCCAGGAAGTGTTCATGTCCTGTTTTCCCCCTCAGGCCAGGGCTGGCGGGGAAGGGGGGTAGGTGGTGAGCAGGCCTCTCTTTCCTCCACTGTCTGTCCACATTTCTGCCCAGAGACTTTAGGGGCTAGGAGGAAAGGGCAGTCCTCTCTCTGCCATGAGCTGAAATAGTTGAAGAATGGAGGCAGGGGGATGAAGGAAATGAGCCCTTATCCTGCAAGCTTAGGGAGAGAGAGCTCTCCTACGTGCACAGACACCACTTCCGTTGTGGCAGGAGAATCCGCCCGTGTCACCCAGGCGAAGAGGGTCTCCTTCCCCCAACACTGGCTCGGCCCCTCCTCCTCTCCCCCACTCCCTGGGGGTGGGGGCCACCCTCCATCCTGAGCTCTCTCCATTGCTTCTCGTTATGTTTTTAATAACCTCACATCAACATTAACAAGGCAGGTGGTTGCAGCTCTTCCCAGCAGCCCCATTTAGAATCATTGAATCATCAAATCCTAGAATCCTGGATTCACAGAATGCCCGCCCATTCGGCTCCTGGAGTCTCAGCAACTTCAAGTCACAGAATGTCGGAATCACACAACCACGCTTCCACACAGCTCTGGCTGGGAGCTAAGAGTCATGGAAGGCTAGAAGCCCACAAACCGACAATGCCGGATTCTTGGAGTCATGTGTCCCTAGAGCTAGAGCTCATACACGCCTTGGAGGTGCTGACCCCCACTTCCTCCTTTTCCAGGTGAGAAAATGCAGCCCAGAAAATGGCCTGGTGCAAGATGATCAGAGAGTGCGAGCCAAGCGATGCCCACACCAAGATTGCAAGATGGGACCATAACATTCGAGTGTTCCAGAAATGGTGTCACTTTTACAGTAGGAAATAGCCCTGTTCAGGCTGGAGTGGTGCTGCTTTTTCATTTTTGCTCGCTTCCCTTCATGCCCCCGCCCCGGCCCTCCCCAAGTCTTCTTGTGCCCCCACCATACTCCACTGGGCACTGTAGCTGACACCCCATCTCTCAGCACCCTTCCCTCCTCCAGGTCTGTACCTCGGCCCCCTCAATAAAGACAACCACAGATGGGGGATTTCTAGGGGCCAACTCCCTCAGGGTGGGGGACAGGAAAAGCAAAATGCTTGCCACCTGAAGCCACGAGCCAGAGGGCGGGCTCCCTAGAGGAGGTGCCCTGAACTCAAGACTGGAAGGTCCTGGAGCCCTGGGGGCCGGCCATACCTGAGGCAGCAGCTTCGGGGGAGTTGGATCCAGAGTGGAAGGAAGAGACTGAGGCTTACAATTGATATTAGAACCATCGAGTGTGTTTAGCATTTTCATAAATTTACATTTTAACTCATTTTGGAATGTACTCATACATTTTGGATTTGAATTTTATTAAATATTACGTTTCACAGATTGTTTTAATTTTTGAATTCCGACCACTCTTTGCCCAGGGCAGTTCCCAAGTCTCCACACTGCAGAAGAGGATGCCGGAGCCCAGAGCAGGGTCCAGGTCTCCTGGTCTCTGTTTAGCCTCAAAGCTCCTGACCCAGGAGATCTTCCTGGGACCTTCTGGACCTTAGAGGGTCTTGACGCAGGCCCAGGCATCTGCTCTCATGCCCTGTCATCCCTTGAGAGCCAACCCAGACACCCAGGGCGGCATTCCCTCTCTCTCTCTGTACCTCCACAGCTGAGTGGCTCCCTCCTCCACCCTCGGGAGTCTGTCTCCTCCCCTCCATCCTCTGCATCTTCCTGCCTGGGCCTCACCACCCTTCTCCGGACCAAACTGCACCAGCCTCCCACCTCGCCCCTTCCGTGTGCTCTCTACCCGTGGCCCAGAGGCTTTCCTAACAAGCAGATCTGAGCAGTCCCTGCCCTTCTTTCAACTCCCATCCTAGTGCCCAGTTCCTTCTGGAAAAAGTCCAAATCTCTTTGCTTCTAAGGCCTGCACAATTTGGCCCTGGCGACCTCACCAGCCTCATCACCAGCTTCACACACACACACACACACACACACACACACACACACACACACAGAGCCCACCCTGGGACTCCGCACCCTGGTAGTCCAGGATCCAGCTCCACAGAACTATAGAACCACACTTCCCTCCCTCTGTCTGTCACCAGCAAGCCTTCACATTTGCCATTCACTCTTTCTCTCTGTCCAGAACTTTCTCCTAGCTCATCCCTTAGCTCTCAGATTAGATATGTTTCCTCCTGGAAGCTGCCCAACTTGCCCTCCCTCCCACTCTGGGCTGAATCAGGGGTAGCTACCCTGTCCCACCACGGCCCCTCAGTCTCTCCAGCATTGCCCTCCCCAAACTGCCCACCAGCATCGGTCTTCGTCTGTGCCCCCGCCTCTACCCCATCACCTGCCCAGCATCAGCCCTGGTACCTAGGCCAAAGTCCGCTTAGCTGCCATGGGGCGGATGCACTGTGGCTCCAACGTGGGCCAGTGTGTGGCAGAGTTTTAAAGCCCACACTGTGCTCATCTCTACCTCCCGCCTCTGTTGGGCACGTAGTAGGTATGTCCACCTTTGAAGGCCTGGCAGTACACAGTGTGTGGCCTGGACAGGCAGGCTGGGATGCTCGGAGTAAGTGAGAGCCCTCAGGTTGGGCTGGGGACTTCCTGGAGGAGGCATCTGGGAGGATCCTCCAAGTGTCAGTCTTAAGACAGCAACTGAGGACAAGCCACAGGAAGTGCCCAGCCTAGACGAAGGGCTAGCAGGGTGGGAGCCAAGTCTGCAGGAGGGAGGGTCGGTGGTCAGGGCCCAGGAGGGCCGCTGGAGGGCCTAGCTGTGCATTCAGAAAAGACCTCCAAGAGAAGGGCTCCTTCTGGCTGGTCTGGGGCGGGGAAGAAGGTGGAGATGAATCAAATAGGAGAAAGTGCTAAGACAGAGATGTGGGACAGAAAGCTCTGTCTCTTCTTGTCCGTGAACCCAGAGAGGAAAATGCTGTGGGGCGGCTGGGCAGGAGGAGCGGGGAAGGCTGAGGCGGCACGGAGATACCACGCGTGCTGACCCCAGGGCCAGGCTGGGTGTGGAGGGCTGAGGCTGGCCGGGAGCGTGTCCCCAGCTGTGGCTGGGAAACGTTTCCTGTCTCCTGGCCAGAGGGGTCATTAATAATCGTTTACACACCACAGGCAGCCCGGAGGCCAGCCAGGAAGCAGCATGGTGCTGGAGCTGGAGCCCAGCCTGGTGACCAGTAGAGCTGTTTTCTGGGAATTACAGAATTGCTGTGTCCTGCCACCTTACTGTGAAACCTGGCCACGTCACCTGACCTCTTGGGTCTCTGGTAACCCTGGTAAAAGGAGGGTCTAAAGGGGAGGCTGCCCAAAGTCCCCTCCCTGCTCTGGGCCTCGGTTTCTCTAGATGGCAGATGGGCTGCCACCCCTACAGGGGGTGATGGACATCTGATGACTGATGTGGCCATCTGGACTCTGCCAAGCGCAGCTCAGGATACACGGGATGGGCAGACCTGGCCCTGCCTCTGAAGAGCTTGCCTTCCGATTGGGAGCTGGAGCCTAACACCATGGGGTGCCCACCTGGAGCCTCACAGAACCAAGGGCACATCAGGCTGGGGGAACAGACGGGAGGGCTGACAGTGTGGCTGGGCTAGCTAGATGGGGTTTCTCTGACACAGGAGGTAGGAGCCCCAGGAAGCCTATTTGGGCACCACTGTGTCAAACTGGGCCTGCCTGGTGCATAGCAGGTGCACAATAAATGTTATAGACAAGAAAACAAGTTGATCTGTTAAATGAGACCCCTGTGAAAGGAGGCTGGGATCTGGAAAGAGCTGCCTAAAAGATGATGATGACAATGACAGTCATTCTGGCCGAAGACAAGGGGGTGGGAAGAGGGGATGTGAAAGCCTGAGAAGGCTGGAGGCCCAGGGATGGCCATCCAAAGCCAGACAGTATTGCTTGGGAAGGATCAACTGCCGCCAAGACCCTTTCTTCGAGTTGAGCTAGAATCTTCCTCAGGCCCAGGCCACATTTCTCTGCCTACTCAACACCCCCTTCCAGGCCCAGCTTCAGCCCACTCACAGCAGAGAACCTTTTGGAAGGTGGTACTGAGGCATTGCCCCCAGCCCCCTCCCCTGATGACTCTGCTAGTCTGTGCCTTCCAACCGTCAGGAGTCCTGGCCATTCTTCCTCCTGAATACCTGTCAGCAGGCCGCCCGCTAAGGCTCCCCCATCGCTTTCTCTGGAGGGTTTGACCTGGGTCTTCCTACTGACTGGCATCTCCCCTATCAGACTAGAGGGTCCCCGAAGTGTGACCAGGCTTCCTTTTTTTCAGATAAGGGTCTCTGTGAGGAGAGGGACCCTCCCTCCTGTCAGATGTGAGGTCAACAAGAGGAGATAGATTAAGGCCTTCCTGGTTGACTCCCAGCCCAGGGACACTCCCTGAGGGCCACACAGGGAAGGGAAGAGGACAGGTTGGTATGCAGAGGGCGGCTCCTGGCTGCCCAGCACCCCACAGATGATGTGAGCCAGAGAGGGTACTGGGCCAGCCATGGGACGAAGACCTCACAGTTGGCAAAGTCACCCAGTGCCATGCCTGGCCCAAGCCACTCTTGCCCCAAGGAGACACCACTGGGGATACCAGCCAGGCCCCACGGCCTGTGCCTGAACCCCTCCCCGCCGTGGAGCATTGTGAGGTGGTAGTAAACACAGTAAGCCTACAACACGTGCATCCTCTCCCCTCCCTCCTCCAAAGCCCAGCCCAAAACACGACACAGACCAAAAGGAAAAGAACAAAGGTTCCCAGAGCACGACATCACCAGCCGCCTGCCTGTCCAATGCCTGCTCAGCCGGAAACCCAAGACAAAGGCCTCGGTCAAAGTGAGGAGGATGAAGGGCAAAGGGTAGAGGCAGCTTAGCTTGGGGTGGGCCATGACAGAACGTCACTGGGCATCTCTGGGGACCTAACTGGGAGGGAATCAAGGACAGGATGGCAGCCAAGTCCTCCCTGCACACACACATCATTCCACAAACATTTATGGGACACCTGCTGTATTCCACGCACCTCAAACATTATATAGCTCATTCCTCACCCCACACACCTTGTGCACACATTGCCTTGGCCCCTGCAGCATATTCCACAGCCCTCAACACTGCCTGCCCCCCCACACCACAAACTCACTGACACCCTTCACACACCCCTCACCACACACCACACACCAACAGCTCACAGGGAGAAAAGATCACATAATCCACACGTCACATTGAAAAGTCACACAGCTCACACACCCACACTTCACGCCACACTCACACTCAACCTCCCACCGCACACATCACACACCCCACACTCACCTCCCCAACCACAGATACACACACATCCAATTAAATTCAACACACACACCACCTAGACAGAGAGACACACCCTGCATAGATAATGTGCACACCTAATGTCACATGTTCGTGGACACACACAGACCCGTGGCACAGACGATCCCGCCGGCACATTGCCGCCTCCTGCCCATGTGCACGTGGGCGCACACACACACACACACACACTTAGCCAACCAGCCCCTTGCCTTGGACCCCTTGGCCCAGGCTGCTGCACCCTTCCCTATGCGGAGTGGCACCCACGGCCATCACACAGACACATCACACTCCAACACCAACACCCAGGTCCTAAAACATTTCCCAAGCAAGCCCAGGATGCACCACCGAGACTCTAAGCCACCTAGGCTGCAAACACACTCGGGCCCACACACAGCTCCCCCACCCCCACACCCCTCCACCAAGATGTCCAACGCAACCCTTCATCAGGCCCCCACAGTGGCTCTTCCTGGCTACACGCAACAGCTGAGAACATGCGCAACCGCACACAAACCCCCCCGTGCAGGCTGGCCCTACAACTCCACCCCATGGAGACAGACACAGCACATACACTCATGTTCCCTGTACACACAACACTCATACATACAGCTTCCACTCCACACTCACAATGCAGCCTTCCTAGCTGCACATGACATGCAACCCCATGCATGCAATCTTCACCCTCGCCCTAAGCCCCCATGCATCCCTCCAAATCATCGCGCTGGTGATGCCACATACAATATACTACATGGCACATCACAAATGATCACACACAAGGCACACCCAACACATGCAATGTGGCCCATCCTACACAAACACACACACCCCAGACTCACGCAGCCCCGGAAAGCTCCCACCACAGGTCACGGGCACCAGATTGCAGTCTACTCCCCCATTCCCCCATCCCAAGCCCCCAGCTGCCCCCAGTCAAGACCAGCACAGTGCGGATGGGGGATTTATAAGTTATGAACCCCAGTGCTCCACGGCACAACCCCCACCCACCTTAGATCCCTGGGCACCGCCCAAGGGCTGTGCCCTCCATGGTTAGTCCCCTCCACCAGCGCCCACACCGTGCCATGCCTGACGACATAAGGCAGGCAGGGGTCCTGGGTACACTGGCCCCACACTCTGAGCCTACCGCTTCCTCACCCCAAAGCAGAAGCAGATAATAAGGGGAAGGGATGATCACAGGGTGAGACCCTAGAACAAAGATAGAGACCTAGAAAAACGGGGGTGGGGAGGGGTGATGGACAGACTGAGAGAGATGTACATGGGCAAAAGGGACCAAAAGAGAGAAACGGAGGGGCAGAGAGAGAGGATGCCCAGAAAGATTCAGAAAAGGCAGAGGAGAAACCAGAGAATAAAGTGGGACCAACACACTAGAGAGAAATAAGAGGAGAGGGTGAGACCCCTAAAAGACTAGACAACCACCTACACGAGAGGGTAGGAAAGCAGGAACCAGGTGGGAAGGGGTCCTGCAGAGAAAAACACAAGCTGTGATAGAGGCATTTGGACCCTGGGGTACAGTCCCAGGTGAGGACCGAAGACCAGATGTTTGAGTGGGAATCTGGGTGGGGGCACAGATGAGGCTGTGGAGTAGAGGCTCAGGGGCTTGGGGTGAGGCTCCAGCTGTGACATGGGGTCCTGGCTGAGAGCTGGGGGTTCAGGTGTTCTGGGTGTACCTGGAGTCCGATATATATATATATAGTCGGTGTTCAGGGGTTTGGGCAGGGGTCATCCACTCATCTGGGAAGCAAGGGGTTCCAGGTTTGAACAGAGCTCTTCGTGGGGACTGGGGTCCTACTGTGGATTGGGAGTTCAGAGCTTGGAGTGGAGTCCCAGATCCGAAAAGGGTTCAGAGTCTGGGGTGAGGTTTGGACTGCGAGCTGGGGATTCAAGGGCTCCGGGTATGGGCTGCAGTCCCAGCACAGGAGTGGAATTCCGAGCTAGAGGAGGGGCCCCCACCTTGAGGAGGGTTCAGGGGCAGAGTGGACCACGGAGCCGTGCCCTCACGCTCCTTGGAAGACCCGGCCGGGCGCTCGCCCGACACCCGGTCCTCCTCGTGCCCAGCGCTGGGGGCCCCCCTACCTGCAGGCTGTCGGCGCATGGCTGCGGCGGCGGCGGCGGCGGCTCGTCCGGCTTGAGGAAGACCTGCTGGCCCCGCCTGAGGAATTGAACAACAGCGATGAGGATGTGGTGCAGCACCAGGACCATGCTCACAGCCGCCCGCCCGCCCGCCCGCCCGCCCGGCCGCTGCGCTCGGTCAGCGCGTCCGCGACAGCTCCGCCGGGTCCGCGCGAGGGTCCGCCCCGGCCCCGCCCCGCCCCGCCCACTCCCCGCCCCCCGACCGCGCGGCCCCGCCTACCCTCCCGCCACCGCGAGCTGCACCTCTCCGCTTGTCCGACCTGCGGACCCCGCAGGGTCCCCTCGCCTGGCTCTCACCTCCCTTCTCTCTCCGCTCGCCAGACTCTCGCAGCTTGTCCGCTATTGGGATCCCCCACCAGGTAGCCAGCTCTCAGCTTCCGCTCGCTCCTCTGGCCCCTCGCCCCTCCTGTCGCTACCTCGCCTCTCGGAGTCCCTCTCTTGTCTGATCGCGTCCTCTCCCCCCACTTAGAAAGTCCTGGGGCCCCGGCCAGAACCCCAAGCCAGAGACCAGCGCAGTGACGGGAGTGGGGGTAGAGGGGAGGCGGAGGATAAGGGGCGGGGAAAGGGGCCGCCGACCCGATGCAAGGAGCCCCGGGCGCTCCTCCTCAGGAGAAACGGGGAAGTCGGGGAGAATTTTAGAGGTCGCCCAGCGACGGACAGGCCTGGGGCAGTAGCCAGTCTGTGAGGGGGACACGTGCACACAGACACACGAGCACACACACGGACAGGGGCACCACTCCTGAGTGAGGGGTAGGGGCCCCGGACCCCCAGCACGGGGCAGGCAGGTCTGCGTTGGCGTCCCCGGAAGCCGGAGAGGGTGCAGGCCCCAGGGCCACACAGTCCACAGTTCGCCGGTGGGACCCGCGCGTCCGGAGCGCAGTTCTCCGCAGAGCGGCCTCTGTGCTCTGGCGCCTGCGACAGCCGTGACGCTTCTGCGCCCCCTGCTGTCCTATCGCGGCAGCACAGCCCGGCCCTATTTGCCGTCTGCCTGGCAAGGAAAGTGGGGGGCAGGCGGAGGGAGGAGGGGTCACCTGGGTCAGCTCCCTGCCTGGACCCACCCAGTTCCTAGCCTCCACTTGCCGGGAGATCTGCTGGGGTGGTAGGACGTGTTTGGACTGGAGGGTGCGCTTTGGATCACACCTGGCCTTTGCCTGCGACTTGCTGCATGACCTTGGTCAGATTCCCTCCTGTTTCTGGGCCTCAGTTTTCCCATCTCTTTCACAAGACTGCCAGGATAATCAACCTCGATAAAGGTGGGAAGGCAGCCAGAGTCCCCTGACAGCCCTCGCTGTGGTCTGACCTGAATCCTTCCCACTGCACTGCGAGCCCCTCTCTCTGCAACAGCCCCCTTCCCCACTTGCAGGGTGACTCAGTGAGCCCCCTGCCTCCCCACCTCATGGGGCTGATTCATCTGGGTCCTTTTTCCCTGGGGAGTGATTTCCTCCACGTTGAGTCACTGAGCCCAGTCCTGGACACAGTCCAGGCCCCTGAAACACAGGCTGAGCCAAGCCCTTTCTGTGCCATCAGCTCAGGGGGAGACCCTCCAAGCTAGGATTTCTCCCACCTCTGTTTCTGAGGCCCAGCTCTGAACATGCTTCTTCCTCTGCTTAGGCACCGTTAAAGACTCCCTACCACAAACACAAGAAAGCCCAAATCCTCAGTCTGACATGGCAGGCCCTCTGTAATTTAGCCCTGACTTATCTTCCTAGCTTTGAACCTCTTGACACCATTCCTTAAATTTATACTTCCTCCTTTACTCAGCTGGGTGACTGACTCATCCTCCCCTCTAGACCCTTACCCATGCCACGCTATCCCTGATGCCCTCCAGATCCTGTCAGCCTGCTTATCATTCAGGGGCCAGAGGCCCACCTCCTCCAGGAGGCCTTCCCTTGATGCTACCTTAGTCCTCTGGGTCCCCCTTCTTGTGTCTTTCCTGGGAGTCATGTCTGGGAACATGGGGAGGAGTGAGATCTAAGTGATCCTGGCCAAGTCAATGTATTTTAGTTTATCTTCAAATTGGGGGAATGTGGCCTACTTTTTAATACCCTAGAAATCTGCATGGGTTAAGATGGTGTAAAGGTTCTGGCCCAAAAAAGGGCCTCCCTTCCTTTTTTGGCCTCAGTTTCCTGCTCTGTAAAGGGGGTGACCAATGTAAAGGCTATATGAAAGGACTGAGTCTGAGCCCAGTGCACAAATCACTTGGCAAATCCTGAGCACCTGTCAGTCCTGGGCTTTTATAGTGTGGTTGGGACACAGGTCCCCAGGAGGTATCTGTTACAGCTGCTGGCCAGAGCTGTTCTTCAGGGGAAGCCATGTCAGCCCCTGCAGTCAAGAGCCGACCCTGGCCTGGCACAGCCACCATCACTTGGGCTCTCAGCTCTAGGCAGAACCTCCATAGCACTCACCTCGTGAGAAGTGATTTCTTAAATCTTCCTTGGTCATCTTATACTGCAACTCAGTGGCTGGAGCCCCAGGTACGTGCTCTCTGCGTCCTTCAACTCATATTCATTCTGCATCAGTCCTTCAGATTCAAGCATTCCTCTGAGGCTTGGAGTCCTAACTCTGTCATAGACTTGCTGTGTGATTCTGAGCAGGCCACTGAACCTCTCTGGGCCTGATTTTCCCCACCCGTGAAATGTTAATACACTAGATTCAAGAAACAAGCTTCTTTCTTTTGATGCTTGCCAGGATACAGAGGCTTTTTCAAAAACATCCCCCCATATAATCCTTGAAATTTGAGGCTCCTCGAAGTTCCTCGAGATGGCAAAGTGACAGACCGTGCCCAAGCCCTCATTGCCAGGAAGTGACTCTTCTTCCAAGGCTAGGACTCCTCCACCCCCCCCCCCCCCCCCGCCAGATCCCTGTCTGCCAATTCTTCATTCTGTGATTCTGTGTTGGGTTCTCACCCTGCCTCATGCCTGGGACTCCCCCATCCCAGGTATTTTTAAATGTTCCCAGGTGATTCTAATTTGCTGCCAGGTTTGAGAACCCTGGATGAGCTGCATCTTGTTCCGGCTGACCTCAGTCCCATGGAATCGAGGGACAGGGCTGGCCCCTACGGCCTGAGTGTGTACATCTGGAGCTGGCGGCCTCTGTGTCTGAGGGGCTCTAACATTTATTCAACACTTACTATGTGCCTCCCATTTCAGCTTCTCAACAATGCTGTAAGGTCAGATCTGTTATTAGCCACATTTTACAAATAAGGAACTCTGAGGCACAGAGAGACCAAGTAACTTGTCCACAGTCACACAGTTAGTAATGGAGCCAAAATTCAAACCCGGGCCATCTGGCTCCAATATGTGCCCTAAATTCATGCTCCACATCTTAAAGAAAGGCATGTGAGAAAAACAGATTTTCCCACCTCTCCTTTTGCCCCCAACAATGTTGTGACTGAGGGTTCTATGCTCCCAGTCCCTGAACCCTCTGCCCATCTCTGCCACAAGGAAGCCTAGCCCCAGGAATGCCTGGCCCAGCCCCGCTACACACTTCTTTTCATCGCCCCACCTTACGGGCCACTCTAACTGCCCAGTGGCCCAGCTACTGAGTATTTTTAGGAAAAAGTGACTCAGCCAACAGCCTGTCAACCTGCGTACCAGGCCCCCCAAATCCCTGTGGGTCACTGTGCCCACAAAGCACTTTGTCATCCGGGCCAGGAGAGCAGACTTTCCTGCCCGCCATCCCTCCGGCTGACCCCCAATAGACCCCCAATCTGCTCTCATTCCCCATGCCCACATGGCCTACTTCCATAAGCCTGTCTGGTGCCTGACATGCATCCATCCTGTGGCTGCTAACCATGGTCACACTCCTGGAAGCCCAGCTTCAAATCTGAATGACGTCTGCCCTGACATACTGGGTGACCTCAGGCAATGTTCTGGCTCTGTCTGGCCTCAGACTTCTCAGCAACTGTAAAAGTTGGCCTGGTTCTTGTTGAGGGCTCAGGCAGCTCAGGTGGAGGGAGGCAGCATCCAGTAGGCCTAGCTGGGCACAAAGCAGCTTTCTTGGGCAGGCAGGCCTGCCTGTGCATGCCGGACCCAAGGACTGTGAACAAGGACCAGATCCCAATATGGGAGGCTCCTCAGGAGAGAGTGTGCATGACTCAGTCTTTCCATGACTTGGGGTGTGGAGCCCAGGGACTCTACCATCCTAGGGGCCCTGCAAAGGGACGATCCAAGAGCGCCTGGAGGAAGCCGACATCTCTGCAAGTTCCGTGCCCATCTACAGCCTGTCCTCCACGCTTCGGTCCTGGAGAGAGCATGGGCATAAGCCACCCTTAGGTAGCTGTGAGTGTGTGCAGGTGTGTAAGGCCTTATACCCAGGCCATTGACATGGTGAGGGTGAAGGCGGGAGAGGGTGTGACTACAGGTTTGTAAGTTTATTTCTTTGTGGGGATGCGCGGTACTTCCATGCTACAGCTGAATTTGTGCAGGTGTGTACCTACGGGATGTGTGTAGATGTGTGTGTGCGCACGCGGGTCTGTGTGTGCAGGTGTGTGTATGCACACACGCAGGCGTGTGAACAGTTGTGGGTGTGCATTCACGTGTGACTGTGTGTGCAAATGTGTGAGTATGTGTGTACTCAAATGCACACCTACCAGAGGTGCTGCCATGGCCACCAGCCCGGGTCAGCTCTGGGCATCCCTTGCCCCAGATGTGGGGTAGCCCTCACAGAGAGAGGATCTGGCCACAGGCAGGTGCTGGGAAAATATGGATTTTGGCTCTGGGTGAACAGGGCCCGCTCGCAGAGCCCCAGCAGCAGCTGAGTGGAGAAGAGCACAGGCTGAGCGAACTCAAGCCCAGGGCATATGGGGATGGGGGTGGGTCAGCCACAAATCTCATCCATTTCCATGTTATTTGTATACACATTTGTCTGCAGCAGATGGCCGGGTCCATGACCCTAGAGGGGTACGGGAACCCATAGGATTCTGGCCCAGACCCGTCTAGGACCTGCAGGCTCACATCTGGGCTGAGGTCCACGGGACTCGGCCTTGGCCCATGTTAGGCCTTGGTATCTGCTCCTTATCTTCTACAAACCCCAAGATCCTTCCACCACCACACAAGGCCTCCCCAGGACACCATAATCACACACACACTCACCATCTTCCCACAGATACACATACACACTCCTACACACACACACACACACACACACACACACACACACACACACTCCTATACCTATAAATACGCTCACATGACTCCTACACACAGAGGCACAGTGGGGCATGTCTGCCCCGGGGCATCCTTCAGGGACCACTGTGCCTCCCTTCTGAGGCCCATACCTGCTGGAGTAATCTTTTCTGCAGCCTCACCCACACTCAATGGCTCCCAGTTGCCTGCAGGACAAAGCTGGAGCCCTTCAAGGCCCTTAACCCCCACCATCGAACAAACTTCCTTGCAGGCCACACCTACACTGCCTTCTGGCGACACTCCTCATGGGTTCCAGATCCACCAACCAGCACTTGCCATCATTCTGCGCTTTACCAGGTGCTCATCCTTCCCACCGTGCTGTCCACTCCAGCCAACAGGACTCTTTCTGTTTTGTTCATTGCTGTGACCCAGAACCTAGAACAAGGCTCAACCCAAAGGAATCGCTCAAAAAGATATCTTTTGACTACATAAATCAGTGGTAGAATCTTCCTCCCTGCCTGGTCTGCTCCCTTATGTAGGATTTGCCCAACTGTATCTGTTTCCCTGTGTGCCTCCCCAGTCAGACCTGTTGCCCCTCCGGGAAGAGATGGGTCTGACTCAGCTCCATGTGTGCATGTCCAGCTCAGGGCCAGGCACAGAGAGTAGGAATGGGGGAATGGATGTGGGGGCAGAGCCCAAGGCATCGTGACCCCCTTAGTAGGCATAGGGATGTCTGGAAGATTGGGCCATCTGGGCCAATCACACAAAGCCTACATGTCCCAGGGAAGAGGCCTCCCAACTGCCTTCCTTTATCTGAGCCCCTTTCTAAAGTCACTCTGACTGGTGATCTAGCCTCTGCTTGCACACTTCCAGGGACAGGGAGCTCACTTTCTTAGCAGCCAACCCCTTCCTATGTGGGATGGCTCTGCCTGACGCTGACTCCTCCCACAGCACCATCCTGTTAAACCCTGATCATCCTGAGCCACGATTCCCATGGAAACCAGGAAGGAAGATGAGCAAAACGAGAGGCAGATCCCAGCTTTCTCAGCAGCTCTACCAATCTTTCCAGCTTCGGGAAGAGGTGGGAAAAGGAGCTCTTGGCTCCTAGCCTACCCCAGGGAAAGGCAAATGGGTTTAAGGTGCTCAGGCCCCCCTAACCCCAACCACCATCCTCAGAAGCCTGGGGTGGTGCAGAGACAGTGCAGTGCTAAGAAATTTTTCAGCAACCTCCACTGAGCCCCATCCCCCTCACTGAGCCCCACCCCTCACTGAACCCCATCCTCTTCACTGAACCCCACCCCCCTTAGTGAACGCCCATCCTCTTCACTGAACCCACACCCCTTCATTAAGCCCCACCCCCTTCCTGAGGCCCATCCCCCTTCTGAGCCCCATCCTCTTCCTGAGCCCCCTCTTTTCATCCCCCACACCCCTACCCACACCCCATCTCCTCCCCGCACTGGAGCCTCCTGCCCTCCAGTCTGCAGGACCATGAGGAGTACTCTGACTCCAGCCCTAGGAGTGCCACGTGGGGATGCTTCCTCCTGAGCCCTGACTCACAGGCCGGGTGGATAGAGGATGGCAGGCTGGTCCTCGGCCAAGGGTGGCTGCCCAGACTCCCACCCAGCCCCGCCTGGACAGCTGCAGCCCACAAGCCGCCCCGCTTTCCTCCGCCAGCTATTCCTGGGCTGGCCCTGCTCCAGAGGGGCCTCAGGCTGCAGTCCATCACTGACCCCAGCAACCCCCACCCCCCCACACACACCAGGGTTGCTCAGAGCTGAGTCCATGAGAGATACCGAGGCACAAGAAAGTCTAAGCAACAGGAACTCAAGGGCCCGTGCTCTGAAAATTCCCTGCCAACGCAGAGACCATCATAAAGGGAGGCCCCTGTCTCTTGCTTTGAGGTTCCAAGAACTCCCAGAGCTTTGTGTTCTAAGAAAATCAAGCCTCTATTACAATGTCCCTTTATTTCAAGAATCTGTGCTTCTTATATTCTACGCATGCAAGAGCATGGAGTCCTGAGAATGTAGGTGTCCAGGATTCCATGATCCTAACTGCCTGACAAGCCAGATCTCCATTAGTGTCTCCATGCCCCTCAGAGCCTGCCAGTCTGGGGCTTGAGTCTCTGCGAGTACCAGGTAAGAGAGAGGGCCCCAGCGAACCCCTGCACATGCCAGGTGAGGTACGTTCCACCTCCGTCCTCTTGCTAACACCGCCGTCCATCGCCCTCCTCTCTGCTAATTAAATCTCAGGCAACTTTAAAGGGGGAAGGGAGGGACTGCCATCAGGGACTACCCTCTAAGTGCCAGGCCCACCTGGCTGATTCTTCATTTAATCCTTATGATATTATTAGCCTGACTTTACAGTTGGTAAAACTGAGGTCCTGGGGCATGAGGTCATTTGTGTAAAGTCACATAGCTAGAAATAGTAGAACAGTAATCCAAACTGGGCCCCATGGCAGACCCATGCCTCTCGGTAGCAGGCTGACTCCTGAGAAGAGCCCAGGGGGCCTCCTTCCTCGCTCCTTCCTTGGCCCAGGTCCCCGCTGGGGCAGCTTCTCCTGCCCCAGCCGCCCCAAGCTCCAGAAGCCAGAGACTGGGGCTCCCTCTTCTCTCGCCTCCCCGAGCCTAGAGCCGGTCACATTTCCTGTCCTGATTGATCGAAAGGCGCTCGATCCCGCAAAGACTCGCAAAGACTCCGTGGTGGGACCGGGAGATGTGGCGTTTCGTTTCTAAGCAGCCGTCGCTATGGAAGCCAGGTGCTGCCTGCCCGAGGCCTAGCAACGAGGCCGCGGCGTGGGGCGGGGCGGGGCGGGGCGGGGGGCGTTGACAGGGGCTTCCAAGGCAGCCCGCGAGAGAGGGGCGTGGGCTACTCCAGCCTGGAGTCCAGAGACAGTGAAAGGCAGAGACACTGTCAGAGAGAGGAAGATGCAGGAAGGCGGGAGAAGACAAGAGCTGGTCAGAGTCACGGAGACCACATACTTAGACGGTTGGCAGGGAAGGACTGACTCCCAGACATGCCTGACTCCCGGGGAAGGGAGAGGGTGTGCCAGAGAGCCTGAGGAGGCCGCAGGGGATGACAGAGATGGATGGACGTGTGACAGGAGGAGATAAGCCTGGGGCAGGAGGCAATACCGTCAGATAATAAAGGAAAAGAGGACTAGGAATGGAGGGGCAGGCGGGGCAGCAGAGACTTGGAGGCAGGGCTGATGGCAGCAGGGGCAGGACTGTAGCAGTATGAGGACAAGGGCACCAAAGGCACAGGAGGCCTGAGCTGGCCCCTCCTCCTGGGTCTGCCCATCAGTGGCTTGGGTGTCACCAGCCTTGTACCACACCCTCTCCCCCACCCAGCCTTTCCCCCAGAGCACAGAAGCATCTAGGCCCTCAAAAAAGAGGCTGGTCAGAGGTCCCATGTCTCTCTAACCTCCCAGGGACAGGTCTTGCCCAAGATCAGACAGTGAGGTACTGTCTGAAATGGGAGGAGGCAGGCATTGGGAATCCCAGTCTAGAGCTCTTCCCCCCCTCACAGGAGTCGGACCACTCCTTGGTTTCCCATGAATGTGGTCGGCAGGCACACGTGTCCCCCTACCAGAGTGAAGAAGATGACAGAAACTAACATGGGACCCTCTTTATTTCCTTCTTCCTCAACAACCCTGTGTCGGGACACCGGGCACCCAAGGATGGAGCAGACAGCATCTGGTGGAGACATGGCCCACACCTGTCCCTCTCAGGGGTGTGACTAGGAAAGGCAGACTCTGGGGAACCCCAGGTGGCCTGGCTGCCTGGGGACAGGGAAGTGGCAGGCACTTCACAGGCAACATATGACAATCTCATTTGATCTTCACCGTAACTTGTTATAGATGAGAAGACCAAGGCCCCCAAAAGGAGAGTGACATCTTAACTAACCACCACCAGCCAGCAGGTGCCTGAATCCGGACCTGAACCCAGGTCTCTGGGGGCCAGTGCCAGTTGGAGAGCCTGGGGGAAAAGCCTCTCTGCCAGGGTGGCGGCAGCCCCTCCAGGAGGGGGCCTGCTCAGGGGCCCTTCCCAGAGGGGGGGTGGGCGCGGTCTCCAGCCCTGCTGGGGCCGCCACTCCTCCCAGCACCGGCTGTCCTCCCCCGACGTCAGACTGGGTAACAGCGCCAGGCTAGCCTCAGTCGGATGTCAGGTACGAATCTCTCTCTCCCTCCCCCACTGCTAATTGTTCCGGGGGTTGTTAACACTGTCAGCTGCCCCTGACAGCCGCTCTGGGTGCTCATGTGCCTCCAGAGGCGCCCCATCCACCCCCATCAGCACCAGCCTTGCTCTCCCCACACTCCGGAGGCAGGAACATAGCGCAGTCCAATTAAGCACCTACTATGTGCCCCTGGTGGTGTGAAGCACTTTCCATTCATTATCTCATTAAATCGGCTCCTAGGGCTCTGAGGGCTTGCCCCACCACCCGCAGCTCGTGGCCCCTGGCCTTTCCACTCGCCCTCCCCACACCTCGCCGCAGCTTCTGGGGCAGCGCTCCATAGCCGTGCGTGCACACGGGTGCCTGGGAACGGGCAGTTTGATTCTCCGCTGCAGGGCCGGTTATGGGGGGCAGAAGGGGGAGGAACGGGCCAGTGTAGGGACAACAGCAGGAAGGGGAGAGAAAGGGAGGAGGGAGAGCACACGGAACTGGGGGCAGGGGGGCAGCAGGCCGCCCGCTCACCAGCCACACTCCGCACAAACATGCATGTCTGCCGGGCCTGGGCTGCAGCCAGATGATCGACCCATGGCGCCGTACTCCCCGGAGCCCCAGTTCCTGGAAGGCAGCGCTGCAGGCATTATCGATCGAAGGCCTCCCAGCCTTCTCTTCCTGATGCCCGGAGGCTGCCTCCTCCATGCAGCCCTCCAACTGATCAGTATCCCTGGCCAGGGTGATTCTGGGGGCAGCCTGGGGACAATGAGCAGGGACTCCTCATCTGTCTCTCAGCCCAGCACTCTCCCTACTCCTCAGGACCCTGGTCCAGGTAGATGGGTGGTGCAAGGGCCAGCACGCATGTGTGCACGTGTACACGTGTTTGTGGGCGCACATGTACACACCAAGTAACTCAGTATGGCAAAGGAGCCGTAAATAAGATGTAAGCCATACGACTTGGGTTCAAATCCCAGCTCCTCCAGTTCCCGGATATGTGCACCTGTGAAAGTTATTTAATCTCTCTGAGCTCCAGTTTCCTTACCTCTTTCCTTTCCTTACCTCTGTAGTGAAGTTACCAATAGTACCCAGCCAGAGAGTGTACATGCAGAACTCTGGCGCAGTGCTTGGCATACAGTATTTTTTGATACATGAATGTTTTTATTTTATTACTGTCACTCTGAGCATGTGTGCGTGTATGCATTCGTAGGCAGCCTTGGGAGGAGGGATTTCTGGTACTCCAGCAAGGGGGTGCAGGCTGCTCCCTAACCCTTGACTCCCCTAGAGTAGGGCTGCAACCACACTCTCAGCCCAACCTCAGAGAAGGGGGAATTGCTGCACTGATCCTCTTCCCCGCCAAAAAAACCCCACCTGTGCTGGATGAAGCTGTGGGGGGGTGGGGGGAGATGGATGGTTTGACAGCCACCAGGCAAAACTGGTGATGAGAAGGCTAAAAGCCCAGCATCCAGAAAGGAATGGGAAGGAGGCTGAGCTGTGGGGCCATCCATCAAAGCTGGCAGGGCCAGCAATGCTGCAGAGCGGGCTGGAAGAGAGGCAAGGGACAGCTGCGAGGTGGGGGGAGTGTAGCCAGGCTAAGCGCCAGGCAGCCAGGCCCAGCCCAGCACTGACCTGTTCAATAACCCCGAGTGAGTCACTGTGGCCCTGAGACCTCAGTTTCTTCATCAGGACAACGGGGCTAAATGTCTCTCTCTGCCCTGAGAAGTTCCAGCCACAGCAGACCCCATATCAGGCCCCAGGGCCAGGAAGAACCTGGGGAGGCTCAGAGATGCCCTTACCTCCTAGGGGTGCCCGATTCAGACAAAGATCCCTGAGGGTGCAGAGTAAGGGATGTGGCACAGTGCCTGGGCTGGGAACTTGACGTACCAAGTTTCTGACCCTAATCAATTTCTGACCGTAATATCTTGCTGACCTCAGCCAAGCCCCTGGCTTCCCAGATCCTTCCTTGGATGCCCTCCCCAACTACCACCAACACGCAAGAGGCAGGGAGGGCCAGAGCACAGCCATTGCCTATGCAAATTTCATTCAAACTAAGGACAAAGTCACCCATGGGCCCTCCTCACCTTTTGGAGATAGTGGTTATCTGGAAAAGTCCTGGCCAGCAAGTCTGAGACAAGAGGTCCTAGCTGGGGTCTAGTGGGATCCTGGCAGAGCCCATAGCCTTGGTCTGTCTTTAGTGACCTCAGTAAGCTTGAGCAAGTCACTTTCTCTGTGCCTCAGTTTTCCCATCCCTAAAATCAAACACTCAACAACAATTCCTCAAGAGCACCTCCTTCCCTATGAGACACACTGCAAACTCCTCATTGCAACCACTGCCTCCCAGTCCTTCCCCAGGCTCCAGTCCTCCTCTGCTCCCTGCTACAAGTAGGCTGCTCTGGATTTCTGGCAACCCCCCAACCCTCGTTATGTTTCACCTCGGGATTCATGGTTCACCTATTCACCTCTGATCCTCTGCCTCTCCACAGGAAAATCTCCTCACTCAACAGGACCAGAAGTATCACTCCTTCTGCAAAGCTGTTTGCACAGCCTCCGGCAGAGCTAAGCCAGCCCCCTCTTGCAGAGCCACCAGTGGCTCCCACATACCTTCTCTGAAGCCCAGACCAGGATGTGTCTGTGTCCCCATCTCACTCTGGGCTCTTAAGGGTGAGGGCTGGGCTGGGCCTGATTCCCAGAATAGGGGGAAGAGGTGGGCAGCTCAGGGCCTTGCACAGGGATGAGGCTTAGAGAAAATGGAAGGAAAGAAAGGAGGAGGAAGGGAGGGAGGAATGAAAAGAAAAAGAAAGCGGGGAGGAAGAGAAATAACTATCCTCAAGTTTCCTTTGGATCTAGCAATCTGAAGGAATGCTAGGCTACTCCAGATGGAGCCCCCATGTCCTGGTCCCTGCTCCATCCCCAGCTCCCTCCCTCCTGCTTCGCCCTTTGGGCCCCAATCCCCCTCAAACACACCAGTACAAAGGCCCAGAGCCAAAGGGTCTCTGGCCTCTGCCGCTGCACCCTGACTGGAGGCTAAGAACATGCCTGGTCGTCATAGTGATGGTGCAAAGCTGTCATCACTAATTCATCGCTGGAGCCCTGGGAGGCCCAAGAGGTGTGAAGAGAGCTAGTCAGAACTGATCAGAGCCACCACTAGGGGCAGGAGTCTTGGGGCTGTGGGCCTGGGGGAGGACCAGAGGTTAAACTCCATCACCCCAATCCTGCTGTGTCCTTCCCTCAGCCTCCCAAAGCCCTGATAGGAAGGAGGAGCACAGACCTTCCCTCAGTCTGTCTTGTGCACCTACTGTGCGTCTAGCTCAGTCCAATCTCAGAGCTGGGGTCAGTGAAGGCCGGAATAGGAAACCCTGTACCCCAGCGTCTCTGAGCAGTTATCCAGGTCCTGCTGTCTCCAATAGGGCAGGGGGATGTCCTTCCTCAAGTCACAGGGGCTGAGAAGAGGTGGAGGGAAGCCGGAAGAAATGAGCCCATATGTTGTGAGCCCATATGTTGTGCCCTTTCCAAGCAGGCAAATATGCCAGGCATTCCTAAAAAGTAACTCATTTAATCCACCTAGAAAACCTATAGGGTCAAAATTATTACTTCGGTTTACAGATGCCTGGATATTCTCTCTGCCTAAATCTTCCCCACCAATCCCATTCCTCTCTTCCGGGAAGCTTTTCAGGATGCCCCATCCTGAGGATACACTCATCCTCCCTCCCTTGAACTCCCAATGATGGTGAGGGTCCTGATCTCTCCAGTCTGAGTGGACTGCTGGCTCCTCTCACCTGGAGCTGTGGCGTCGACTGGGCGGGCCCTCCCATCCCAGCTACGCGGCCAGCGACCAGAAGACCACACCCAGCGACCAGAAGACCACGCCCATTATCGCGGGCTGGAGCTGTCCGTGGTTCTGAACTCTCCCAGGCCTGTCTCTGGAAGTTGCCTTTTTTCTGTCCTACGTCGTCTCTTCCTCAGCCTGGGGGAGAAAAGCCAGTCTCCACCTGCGAGGCAACCCTGCCCTCCTCTCACATAGGTCCATCATCCACAAACCTTGAAACAAGGAACCCATTTGGAGTAGGAGAAAAGGGAAATACGCATTCACTTAACAAGCATTTATTGAACACCTACTATGTGTGGCCCTGTGAGTAGAGCTTGGGATAAAATATTGAACAAAACAGACTTACTTCCTGCTTTTTTGGAAATTTTTGTCCTGTTAAGTCAGCACTGGAGTTTTCTTTAGGCACATTAACCCACTTGATCCTTACTATGTGTGTGAAGGTGGATATTATTATGCCCATCTGACAGTGAAGGAAACTGAAGCTTGGGGTGACAAAGGAACCTACCCAAGGCCACGCAGCTAGTAACCAGTAAAGGTAGGCAGGCGGGTCACAGACCTAGTCCCTGCCCTCAAAGAGTTCATAATCTAGTTTACCTGTCCCAGTTCTCCAACAAGCATCTCTGGAAAGTGTTCCTTGAGTCTGATCTGAATTCCTCCTGCCACAGCTCTGACTTGGCTTCTCTTTGTTGAGACCTCAGTGGGGTGGAGGATCAGCTTTCATCTCCTTGCAGACACCTGGGGTGCTTCCATGAGCTCCCAGCCCTTTCTCCACCCCCACCTTGCACAGAGGCCTCTCCTCCCCCCCAGGAGGGAGTGAGGTGTGTGCTCTAAAAATACCTTAATCCCTCCCTGCTCTCGCTCTAATTAAGCTGAGTGAGTCACTACTTTAAGTAATTTATTGCTAGTTACATAATTGCTTTAATATTTGGTTCCAGAACTGGGGAACAAAAGTGCCCCCTTCTTTTCAGGGAATTGCTAATCCACAGAGGGGTTTATGGCCCCTGGAAGGGGGAGATAGATAGGGAGAGATGTGGAGTCATCTTGGGCAGGCTCCTGCCATTCCCATCAGGGCCACAGGGCTCACCTGATCCAAGGAGGGGCAGGTTTGTGAGAACACCAACTCTCTACTCTCTGTCACCCACTCTGTGGATTTCCGAGGCCACCACTTCCATCTGACCCAGCCCTCAGACCCAGAGTGTACCCTCAGGAAAATGTGGCCTGAGCATCCCTTCCCCTCCCTGGCCTCATTACCTCTGCCAGGAGGTATAAAGGCCACAGGAATAAAGGCCCAGAAAGGGTGAGCATTTCCTTGGCATCTCCCAACATGTTAGAAGCAGCTCCAGTCTATGCGCCTAGGTTTTCAGCTCAAGGAAAACCCAACACCTCCCACAGCCCTGTAAAAAGTCACCCCCCAAAGGGGATTGACTGCAAAGGGCACAGGGAAGTTTGAGGGAGTAATACTCTCTTCTTGATTGAAATGGCAGTTATATGACTGTATACGTTTACTAAAACTCATTGAATCATACACTTTAAATTGGTGATTTTATTGTATATAAATTATACTTCAATAAAATGGATGTAAAAAAATTAAATTAAAAAAAAAGAAGTTATACCCTCACCTTCTGAGCCCCCCATAGGATAACAGCTGTGCAGAATCAGCAGGCATGCAGAAACTGAGGAGGGGAGGTGCAAAGACCCAGCCATGGAGGACACATAGTAGGTACTCACACACATGTTTGTTTCACTCAGTTCCAATTAGCAAGGACTCACTAGGCACCTCCTGGGTGCACTTGCACATCCTTGATCTCATTAGCTCTCCCTCAGCTCTCACACAGCCCGGAGTGGGAGCCGAACTGCATGCCAAGTACATCACACACTTGTCTCATTTAATCCTTGCAGCAGCCCTAATGAGGTGGGCTCTATTAGCATCCCCCTTTCACAGATGAGGGAACAAAGGTGGCAGAATTCACACATGTCCTGCTGCCAAGAAGTGGAAGGGCTGAGATTTGAACCAGGAGACAGTCTCCAAGACTTATGCTCATAAGCATCCCTTTACCAAACTAAATGGCCTGGGTTAGGAGACCATGTATGGAGGATTTGCCTCTGACCCTAGGCGTTGAATCATGAGGTTTTCCCGAGGCTTAGAAGTAGAGGCAGGGTACACCCAAGCGAAGAGGGCAAGTGAACATGTGTGAGCTCAGAGTGGTGGCAAGAGGCAGGACTGGCTTTGGGAAGGAGGGAACTAGGTTGGGCAGCAAGCCTAGAAGAAACACCAAAGAAATCAGGCAGCGTCTGAAAAAAAAAATGAGGCAAAGGACATCTGGCTCTGCTAGCCTGTGAGTTAAATGCCTGCTCAGGCCCTGAGCAGTCAGGGCTCCTCATTGTTATTCCTGACTCTATCCCCCTCAAAATTTGTCTCTGCTCGGTTTCTCAGCCCTAATGGCCCACTCACAACCACAGCCACCACCTCACCAGGCACAGGCAAAAGTTTCATCCCAAAACTTGTCAAAGACCGGTTGGAAAATAGTCAATGATGCCATGTAGCAGGGGAGAGCTTCAAGGTTGGGGAGTATGGAAGGGATACCACGACCTAAAGAAGGATAGGAATTAACCCTGCAAAGTGAGGGGGCATCCAGGAAGAATGTTGCAGGCAAAAGGAACAGCATATGCACTAGCCCAGGGGTGAGAAGGCTGCACAGGTGGGGAACCAAAGGTAGCTTGGTCTGGCTACCTGATGGGCAGCCCATATTTATGCCAAGTGTGAGTGTTTCTGTGTGCTGAGTGCGTGTCTGTGTTGCATGTGTGTATACCTGGGTGATGTGCACAGGTGTTGCAGTTCATTCCATTACTAGGTCAGTTTTTTAGATTTATTCTCTCTCTGCTTTTCAGTGTATATTAATGTCTGTGTTATGTGCGTGTTCGTTGTGGGTCTCTCCGTGTCTTTGCACTATGGTCTGCTTCTCTGTGAATGGGTTTCTGAGGCTGCTGAGCTTTTCTCTTGTTTATTTCTGTTTGTCTCTCCATGCCTGGAGATGGATGTTTGTGGCCAGGACACTTGGTCCCTTAGCTCAGGCAGCTAGACCAGGAGAAGCCTGAGGCAGGAGGTGCTAGAGTTGGAGTCCAGTTGCGCACAACAGCACCTAATGATTGTCAAGCACTTAGTGGGGTGGGAGGCTGCACCAGAGATGCCAATTAACACTGATAATGAGTCAGTGACCTGAGGCCCAGCAGAGGCTGAGAGTGGGTCTCCACTGGCACACAGGCACACGGATGAGCTGGCTGGGCCAAAGCCCATAACTGCCCCCCAGCACCAGGAGGGAGCCATCTCACTGACTCATCTCCCAGGAAGGCCAAGGCCCAGGCTCTGGAAAGCAAGAAGGATTGAGATCAAACTCCAGGATGAAGGTCTTAAAAGGGAGGACTTTTATTAGACTTGGCAGTGGACAAGTCATAATTTTCATTAAGAGATGAGGCAGCAGTGACAGAGCTTTGCTCTTGGGGGCTACGGTGTGAGGGGGTGGCTTATGGTACCAGGGATGGAGTGTGGAAGCCACAGGCAGGATCAGGCAGGGAGGGGTGCTCCTGGAGGAGAGTCTAGAGTTGCCACCCATCCCTGCACTGGTGGGTGGACCCTGAAGAACTAGGGCCATAGCTCAGATGGGTGGCTGGGGGTTGGGGATTGCCACTCCTCCTCTGACCCGTCTACACAGCTCACTTGTCCTCAGCCATCTCCAACGCAGCCGTCTTGCCTCTTACCTGGGTCTCCACACCAGCCTCCTCTCTGGCCCCTCTAATTCACCCCTCACTTGGGGCTTTCAAAACTCAAAGCTAACCATGACCCTGCTTCCGCCCTCCCTGGCTTCCCTGGGTGAACTGGGCTTCCACGACTGGCCCTTCCCCCAGCCCAGCAGCCCTGGCCCTGCCACCGTGACTTCCTGCTGTTCTTCACACTTCTGCTTGTGCTGGCTTTTTGCCTAGAATCACCTTCCTCTCCTCCCTCACCCAGAAAACTCCCATTCATTTTTCAGGGCTAAGACCCAGCATCACCTCCTCAGGGAAGTCTCCTGATCAGCGGTCCCAGCATGGGCTTTCCTCCTTCCCTGCACTCACCCCATAAGGCTCACTGCCTTCCTCTAACACAGGGGAGGACAAGGGCTGTGCAGCCCATCTCCATGGCCAGGGTGACAAGCACAGGGCAAGGGATATGACGGCATCACTGAGGAGGGGTGGGATCCATGAGCAGATGGCTCAGTGGGGGCCCAGGGCACACCAAATCCTGAGAATGACATTCTTCAGCAGCCCCAGTGCTACTCAGGTAGGGAGCAGGGCAGTCTTGGCAGAAGTAGCTCCAACCGAATAGCAGACCACGAGGTGCCTGGGGGAGCATGCAGAAAGCACTGGTGGTACCTGGATCCCACCAAGTGTCAGAGAACATGACAAAATGCATGTGCAGAAACAGGGCCTGGCTTCTGGCTCCAGCTCTGAGACCAACCAGCTGTGTGACCTTGGGCAAGTTGGCACTCTCTCTGGGCTTCGGGTTCCCATCATCTGTTTGTCCCTCCAGACCTCCATTCTTTGTCTCCTTTGACAGCCTCTGTGGGGCAGCCCTTTATTCGTGCTCTGGCTCTCAGATCTACAGCACTCTCCTTGCCCCTTGGGCCTCATGGATGTTAGTCCAAAGTACCTCGACATGCCCTGTTTTTTCCCTTCATCCCGCCCCATCTCCACAATGGTTGCTTCATCAAACTGCCTTCAATTAAATCACATAAGTGTGTCATCTGTTTCCCCTCTACAAAACAGTGCGAGCTCCTTGAAGGATTGTTGAGGTGATTAAACAAGGTAATTTGGAAAATATAAAGGGCACTCCATAATCGTTAGTTCTCTCCATCTAGCCCCCAGACTGCACCCTACTTGGAGTTTTAAGATACCTCTAAATTCTCTGCCACGGGAAGGACGCGGTGCCAGGCTGGCCGCTTCTATCCAATCCCTGCCCAGCCCGTGGCACCGGGAAGCCTCTGCCCCCAACCCACCCAGTTCTGAGCCTCCCATGGGCCTCCAACCTTAGAGCCCCCCACATCTCAGCCCAAGGGAAGCTAGCTGCCTGTCTGTCTGCCTGTCTGCTCCCTCCCTGACAGTGCTACCAGCAAAGCCACTGTCTCCCACCCATTGCAACCCCAGCTCCATTGGAGTCTTTGAATCCAGCCCCCTGCCTCCAATCCCCAAACTCAAGAAAGATAGTCTCTCCAGTTTCGCGGGGAAGGGGATCTTCCAGCTTCCAGCTTCCCACTGCCCAGGCCACCAGGAAAAGCACTGTGGGGCTCAAGCTTCCCCATGCCGAGTGGGCTGAGGTATGTCCTTCTCTGGCCCCTCCATGACAGCTAGAGCTCAAAGGGACTTCAGAGAGTTTGCAACCAACTTCTCTGCTAGGACAGGAGTCTCCTGTGCAGTCTCCCTAACCAGGCTGCCCAGCCTCCCTGTTCACACCTCCCTGTGCCATGGACACAAAGCTCATCCCTCCCCCTTAGGGCAGTCCCTTCCCCATGGGACTACCCTGCCCTCCTCTCATTGAGCCAAGCTAGGTTTCCAGGACTCCCCCACCACCTCAGCACTTTTTCAGTACTAAGAGCCCAAGGAAGGATTACAGGAAAAGCCTTGAATATTAGAACAGTAAAAACCTAAAAAAGCCATATGATGCAAAGATGAGGCCCCTCCCCCTGGTCCCACTCCACTGCTGGACTCCTCTCCATGGAATCGCAGTGCTCCAGGAATGACAGACTTCACAAGTGCCCAGGAGGAGTCTCACAGCAGGCAGATGCTCTGGTATAAACTTCAAAGGCAGCATCTGAGGCCTCGGAGGAGTGCAAAGGCCCAGGTGCAGGAGGTGGCCTCATGCCACAGAACAGTATCTCTACTTTGAGCTCCCCATCTGCTCCAGAGGCTGGACAGAGAGGGGCCTTCTAGGCCAGACACACCCCCTCTGTGCCATCTCACCCTGGATCCAGCTATGTGACCCTGAGTCAATCATTACTCCTCTCTGGGCTGCAGGATTTGTATCTATAGAAAAGGACTGAGCTGGGAGCCCCTGAAACTCTGCTAGTGGGGTGCAGGTATGGCCATGTCCAACATCTCCAAGTGATAGCCCTGGATCCTGGTTAGTCTGATCTGAGCCTGAATACAAAGACACCATGCTCCTCTAGGGCCCTCACTGACGAAGAAGGGGTCCCAGAGTCTCCTGAGGGAGGCCCAGCCCCACACGTGACAGCCCCTCCAGCCCAAGTCCACACACATATCGTCTCTACCTTCAGGCAGATGGGACTTGGGAGAAAGAGTGTTGAGTATCCAGACCTTGGGCGTGGCTTTACTGGGTCAGCAGAGCAGGGGCACGTGCCTTCACACACATTCACTCATCCCTGCCTTTACACTGAAACACGGACACCCACATACATGGAGACACACACCCACACAGTTTTATTAGAACATATGTGCATAACACTGTACACAGAGGTGCACACACTCGTGTACACATAACCATTTACCAATAATCAGGCATAAAAATGGGCACTCATGTATTCACACCTATGAATATGTCCACACTTTTATACAAACACTGACCCACACACTTACACTCTCAGACCCATAAACACACATGCACAACTGGAAGCTCACATTCAGGTTCACACACACAGAAACACAAATAAACCAACCAATCTTAGCCCTCATCTCAGGATCAGGCAAATCACAATCCAATAGAAACCCAGACTCCAGCTGCAATTGTCATTCTAGATCCATTTCCAAATCTAAACTTGTCCCAGAACTGTGAGGAGGTAAAATACCTTGTCCTCTGGCTTAACGCTTTCTACATGTCTGTGCTTGCCATGTGGGATCTGGTCTCTCCTCAGCCCTCCTTCCTCCCTATGCCATGTCAGCAGTGCCCTCACCCTGGGCCCAGTGGGAGTGGAGAACAATGGGCTCCCCCACCCCCAGTCATCTCTGCTCCCAGTCCAGCCTCTTCCTCCCTCTGGCCTTTCAAACATGAGGACCATCCAGGCTGCAATCGACTGTGCACGACAGCAACCCCTGCTGGACACAGGTGGCATTACAGCACAGCTCTATGGTACACAGTCCTCACTCCCCAGGCTGGGGTGGAGGGGAGCGGGGTAGAGGGGGGAGGAAAAAGAGGAAGAGGAGGAAGAAGCTGGGAAGAAGTGTGGAGGATGAAGAGGACCAAAGTGCTGAGAGCACCATGGATGAACCTCAGAAGCCTCAGATTGTTTCTCCAATCCTAACCATTCAGCCCAGATCAATCTTTCCCAAGTCCAGCTCTAATCAGGCCCTGCCCTTGCTCCAAACTCTTGGGAAGAGCCTGGTGGGCCATGGCAAGAAGTTCAAATTCTCAGCCTGGAATTGGTTGTCTGGGGGTCTGCCTAGTCTACTTCTTAGCCTCATATCCCTCGGGGCTCAGCCTTTGCCTTCTGTCCCTTGAGTCAGGTCTTTGTTCCTCTGTTCCTCTGCTGAGATGTCTAACTGTCTATATCTTGCCTGTCCTTCACTGCCTGGCCTTTGCCACCTGGAACAATAATCCATGGAAAGAACAGGAACTTCGGGGAGGGCAGATATGTGCTCCAAGCCTGGCTCCATCAGTCCCTGGCTGAATAGCTCTGGGCAACTTATTTCCCCTCTCGGATCTTCTGTTTCTTCATCCAGAAAACAGCAGTCTCTTGGGTTTGTGGTGAGGATTAAATGAGATCATAGATGTGAAAACAGTGCTCTGGAAGCTGTAAACTTCTGTGTGAATGTGTGAAGAGTCCTAATTATGGCCTAGTCCCTTTATCCCCCACCTGCACTGCCCAACACACAGCAGGCTGAGGGGTCCTGAGGGAGGGATTGATGCTGCTCCACTTTTGGGCCCTGCATCCCCCAGGCCCCTCCAGGGCCTGTCCCCAGCCTGCCTCAGCAGCAGGGTGCACATTTGCATGCAAGGAGGCTGGACTAAGTATACTTACTGCAAATTCACGCCAGACTACAACTCCCAGAATGACTCACAGACTGCTATGAGTGTGGCCGCTGGCTTAACCCCTTCCTATTGAGCCCTTTCCTCCATTGTATCCTCTGGGGGTTAGTCCCTGACCAGCCAGTGCAGCCTAGGGAGGTGGTCACATGTCTCTGAAAGCCCTCCCACAGAGCATCCACACTTCTCACCATTCCCACCACCATGGCTCCATTTCAGACCTCCTTGTGTCTCCCACACGATGACAGCTTCTGGGCTCTTAGCTCTGGTCTCTCCCCCTCCAGGCCCCCACTGAATCTTTCTAAAAGTGTAGGTGAGTGTGGGTGGTTTATAATGGCAACAGCTAACCTTTATGAGCACCTGCTGCATGCCTGCCACTAAGCTCTCCACTTCCAGATTCTTCACAGTCATCCTGCCATGAAAGTATTAATATTCCCAGTCCACTATTCACACAGGGTTCAGAGAAGCTAAGTAGCTTGCCCAGGACCACACAGCTACAGAGTAATGGTGCTGATATTTGAACCTCCAACTGTCCACCACCTTTTCTATTCTATTCTCAAAGCCTCCTCTGGCTTTGGACCCAGCTAGCCATCTAAAGAGTGAGAACCCAGAAACCTCAAGGTCCACATATTTCAGCAACTACACTGTTGGGATGTCCTCCCAGATATCTGACTTACATCCCTTCTGCTGCACCAAGCCCCATCTGCCTCCTGTTTTTCAGGGAGGGCAGTGAGAAGGGTGACTTCAGGGAATTCGAGAAGTGGGTCACGTCACTGGGGACCTGGCCTTTCCCAGGGAGCGGGCAGCTGAACAATGGGAGATAAATGTGTTGAAAACATCCGTTACTAAATATATCGACTTCCCGAGAGGATGGGGGTGCTGACAGGGAGCCTGTGGCCCCTAACCTAGAGGCTATAATCTTGTGGCTCAGACAAGCTGGGGCACTCAGAGCAGCAGACAAGGCTGTTCTGGCTGTCCCGGGGCGGGGCAGAGGGGGTGGGAGGCAAGCAGGGAAGGGGGTGATGTCTCATCCTCCCAGACAAAGCTGCCAAGCCTAAGCTAGCTTATTTGCATATTACTTTGCATTCATTTGCATGCCACTTTTTGGAAGGGGCTCACATTCAACTGCTGCCTCTCCCCCATTTTCAGGGTCTCTGTTCACTGAAGATTTCATTCCCAAGCAAGAAGGAGTCCCTCAGCAGTTCACTGGGAGAGACCGAGAAGTTGCAAATTCACACCAATGCTTACATGTCAAAGCTGCTGGGGGTACCTTGGCTATAGAAAGTGCTTCCTATAGTCTAACCTCAATTCCCTCACTTCTCTCCTTCTCCGCCTCTGCCCAGGCCTTCCCATACCCTTGCACTTCATGCTTAGGCCACTCTGAACTCCTCCAGTGCTCACATAAGCAAAACCATGCTTGCTCTCCCCTCAAGACCTTTGCACATGGCATTTGCTCTTCCTGGAGCTGTCAATTCTGCCTGAAGAAGTGACTCTTCCTTCTAAGGCTGGCCCCAACCGCCCCTCCTCTGAAAGACCTTCCCAGCACACTGGCAGAGGTAGGCGGGACCATGGGCCTTCCTCCATGTGGCCATTGCTCTGTCCAGCTCCCTGCAGACCTGGCCTGTTTGGTTGGGCAGCAGCCCAGGAAATACCCGCTAAATGAATGAGTAAATCCTGATCTCCTTCCCCTGTCTCTCTCAGCCCCTGCTGTCCCCCTCTCCCTGGATGACTTCACTCACCGGCAGGAGGGACAGGGCTGGAGAGGGCCTCCGTCTCCTACTCCCCCTCCTGTCCCAGAAGACTTCCCCCTCATGCCCACAGCCCACTCTCACAAAGCCAGGAGATTCCACACCCCTCTGTGCTGGTAGGAAGTTCTTCCTGTTGTCTATCCTCACTCCCTTTTTTAGCCATGCCTGCTTCTTTATCATTATTTTTGGAGAGGGGTCAGGGACTGCCCCATCTCAGTTTTACCATCTGTAGTGGGACAAAGGCCGCTTATCTCTCCCTACTCTCTGCCCGGGATATGTTCATACCACTCCTGAACCGTTATGCCCCAGCCTGGCCCTACTTGGGAAGAAGGATAGTGACCCAGGATGGAGAAGGGACACAAGGCCAAGCAGCCAGGCCCTGTAGAGGATCCCAGGACAGATATAATCACTCCAAGGGAAGGGCTGCTCAAGAGGGAAGGGATGAGCCACCTGTCCCGGGGGTATGTAAGCAGGGCTGAATAGATCTGTGGGCAAGTTGCAGAGAGGAGTAAAGCAACTGCTAGAAGGTGGCCCAGATGCTCTACATGTCCTCCTCCGTTGGGAGGCTGCACTGAGCCTAGGTGCTCAGCTCTGTGCTGGGAAGCACGAGGAGAAGGCTCCTGCCTCAGAGGAGCTCCTTGGCTGGCTGGGTAAGGACCACACACCCAGGGGGCATCATGGGGGGAAGGCTGAGTCTGGGCCACAATCTTGATGCCATACTGCAGGGTGGGTCATGGGGTCAGAGGGAGGGGTAACCAAGGAAGTCTTCCTGGGGGAGGCTTCCTATTTCCTCAGCAACCTAGTCCTATGACGAGAAGTCCAAACCCCTTCACCTGGCATTTGGGACTCTACAGAATCCGGCCCCTCCTGTCCTCTCTTCCTCTTCTCCACTCCCTTCTTGCTCCCGCCAACCCAAACTCTTTCTGTCCCTTGGTCACATAGCACTCTCTCACATCTGCCCCCCTTTAGGTGCTGTTCCCTCCGCTCTTCCCCATGAGGGCCATTCCCATCCCTCCTTCAAAGTGCAGCTCAAGTGTCTCTTCCTCGGAAGCCCTGGCTTGGGGTGGGCCCCACAGTTCCTGGTTCCCTCTGCACAGCACTGTTCATACCGCAAGGCTGGAGGTTTCCACTCCTGCCTCCCTCATCAGACCAGGAGTCCCTGAGAGCAGGGTCTGGGTCTGTGCCCATTCTGCGTCCCTAGTGCCCAGCCCAGTGGGCACCAAGCAGGCATTGGACAGTTGCTGTTGAGTGAATAAATGAATGGATAAACACAAAAATGCCAGAATGGGAGCATGCCGAGCGGGTAGGTTGTATAGGCCCGGGCAGCAGGAGCCTGGGGAGTGTAGGCCTGACTTGACAGCAGCCCGGCCCAGGGTGAGACTCCCAGGCCATTAAGACCGAAGGCGGGTATGGCTGGGAGCTCTGCCTCCCCTGTTTGGCTAGATCCCAGCCAAGCCATCAGCAGTCCCTGGGGATAGGAGGCTAGTGTGGGAAGCAGCAAGAGTGGCAGGAGCTGCTTGGTGGGCAGGGGCAACTGGGGGGTGCAGGAAGCAAAAAGACGATTAACCCTCACCAAGCTGACCCAGCTCAGGCAACCCACAGGTCCCCTGCAGGGCCTGAGAAAGGAGACCGAGGCTCGCATCTGCTGAGGAGCGTCAGCCCTGGCCTTACAGCCAGAGGAGGTGGACGAAGGCACAGCCTCAGTTTCCCTGTCTGGGAAGAGGCAACTCCATGATTTCCAACCCTCGGCACCCAGGCTAGAAACCCCGTGGGGATCTCTCCTGCTACCCCGTTGGCCTGACTTTCCAAAGGCTTTCCCCCTCTAACACCCTGAGCCCCTGAGGTCCTGCCACCGCACCTCCCACCTGCGTCCAAGCCCAAGCCACCTTGACATTCCCCGTCCCATCCTCTTCCCCAGGCCCTCCAACTTCTCCCTTCGGAAAGGCCCTGGTCATCTGCCCCTTGGTCCCCCGGCCCCAGACCTCCTAGATGCCCACGCGGTCTGGCCTCCACCCTGGCCTCCCTGCCCCCTCGCTCTCTTCCAGTTCAGCTGTGACAGTAGCACGAGGGCAGCTTTCTAAAACCCAAACCTGATTCTGTCCCTCCACCACACGGAACCTTCTCAGACTCCCCAGGGCCCTCAGGAGAAAGCCCAAGAGGTCTGGAGTTCTAAGTGCTGCAGGCTGAGGTCACTGCCCCTCCCTTCAGCCTCCTCCTGGCTCCAGGCACGGGCCCCATCCCCACCCAGGGCCTTTGCTTATGGTGCTCACACTCCACCCCCACCTGTTAGCTTGATCCTGATCTTTATGCTTAATTATTTGCAAGCTATTTTATGTCTAGGAAGCTGAGGAGGCCCCAGAGGGCAGAGCCATTATGGCCTATTTCTTTTCTGCTTCTCCCCACAGGGTGGAGAATGAATTGTCCTGGGCTCACAGGGGTGGTCGCACATTCAGCCACCCCCGCCCTGCCTCAGTGGGCCACAGTGTCCCAGCTGTGTCTTCAACCACCAGGGGAAGGAAACAGCAACCCACACACAGTTGGATGAACACACACATAGACACACACACACACACACACACTCACGCACACCAGCATCAGGATCACACACCCACACCCGAACACTTAGCCTAACAGACATCCACGTCTATATGCACACAGTGAATATTAGCAACACTAATATTCACACGCTAGCAAAGGAGCACACAAACATGAATGTGCATGGAATCAAACACCGTACTCGGTACTGTGTCACTCTATTTTGCAGATGCAGCACATCTATTAACATGCATGCCAACATACAAACTCAAACTAACACACACCCACCCGCACCGACACACAGAGCACCCTGCTCTGACACGCGTACAGATGAACTCTCACGGTCACACAGCGTTGCTCACACATCCTGACAGGCTACTGCCCACCCGACCACCAAGGACTCCACAGGCCCTTCCATACCCCATGTGTCCCCTTGCACCTCGCACATGTACACACACACGTACCTTCATGTGCAGGCATGGACCTGCACCTCCACGGACTTGGAGACACACATGTCACTTGTCCCCCACCTCGGCAGCCCTCAGATGGTGGAGGGCCACCTCCACAGAACCCCCCACTCACCTGCACAAGTACTCCCCCACCCGGCATGTGGACACACATGAGGCTGGTGCACAGGGGCCTCATTCAACCAGCCCCATGGCTTTCTCTGGGACAGGTGTTTTGAGGGTAAAGTTGCCTAAACTGGTGGCTATGAATCCCAATCCCATGAAAGGCGGTCGCCCCAGACCCTCTTCTGTTCCAGCGCCACTCTTACTCATTCAAATTCATGTTTGTTTTCTCCCTCCGTTATTCTTTCTCTTTCACACACACACACACACACACACACACACACACACACACACACACGGTCCCAGACATCTCATCCTTCTCCAGGGTTCTTAATCACTTTATCTCAGCCCCCCAGGAGCTCCTTGGAACTCCCTGCAGACCTCCCCCACCCCCAGCCCCTGGAAGGATAATTCAGGTTCATTACCAACCCCTCCCCCAGCCCCTTCTGCAGGACCCCAGCCCCATCACCCCCTAGGTTGATGCCAGACACCCCCAGCCCTGTGCAGAGGCCCCCCAGGCTACAGTGCAGCAACCAGGCACCCAGGAGCAAGATTGATCCTCCCACGTGGCTCAGCTCCACGCCAGCCCCAGCTCCTCACAGGCACTCCCAGGACCCTTGTCCATGGTATGTCTTGCAGCCGCTCGCCCAAACCCCAGGCCCTCGATGGTACTCACGGCTCAGCCGGTCGCGCTGCCGGGTACTGCTGGCTCCTGCAGAGGATGGAGTGGCCGCATGCCTGCCCCATCGCTCCTCATCGTCTGCCTCCCCAGCCAGACTAAGGTGGCACCTTGCCCTGTCCACCCTGCCCGGGGCTCCAGGCAGGGTGCCTGGCCCAGCAGGCACAGGGACTGAGAGCGCTAGCCTGTCCCCAACTCAGCCTGGACTCAAAACCCCGGGCCAGCGCTGCTGCTGCCCCCGTCGCTCCCACCTCTCCTGCTTCCACTGCCTCTGCCGCTAGGCTGGCTCTGGGAGGAGGCTGGAGCAGGTCTGATAATGCAGAAGGGGGAGGGAGGAGGGAGGAGGGACAGAGAAGCCCAGACAGAGAGGGAGACAGGGAGGGAGGGGTAGAGAGAGACTCTGGCTGGGAGAGGAAAAGAAAGACTCACACACAGAGGAACAGACAGAGACAGAGAGAAACAGGAAGGAGAGAAATACATGGAGGAGAGAAGAGAGGGATCAGAGCCTCAGAGAGATCAAGATGGAGATATAAAGAGATCAGAGAGGCATAGGGAAAACACATACAGAGGAACAAAGACAGAAAAGAAAAGAAAAAAAAAGTAGAGATGGAGAGAGAGAGTGAGAGAGAGAGAAGCAGATAGAGGAGCCCAGAGAGGTAGGAGGATGAAGGATTTGCACTGTGCACGGACTAGAATGGGGGCTGGGGATGAGGGGCAGATGGATGGGACTCAGACCCTGTGCTACCCCATTTTAGAGGCCCTCGGGGTCAGGGACACCTCTGAGCCCTCCTCAAGTACGGAAAGGCCAGTCCTCCAGGCAGAACCTGCTCCTCTGGGCTCCCTTACTGAGTTTGTATCATGTCCTGGGGTGCATCCCGTGTGGAGCTGGGTACATGGGGGGGGACTCTGGGTGCTTTTGCTAACGGCCTTTGGACTCAGGGTCTTGTCACAGAGTCCACTTTTTGGTGGCTCTGCTTAGTTGGGACACTGTGGGACCTGATGCTGAAGCATGCATTTTTTGTTTGTTTGTTTGTTTGTTTTAAGTAATCTCTACACCTAACATGGGGCTCGAACTCACAACCCTGAGATCAAGAGTCACATGCTCTACTGAATGAGCCAGTCAGGTGCCCAGAAGCATGAACTTCTCCTAGGAGTTGTGGGCACCCAGGCCACAGCCTGCCTACATACGTGGCTTTCCCTGTCCACAGGCTATACGCATGGGAGAAGGCCCGCTGGACCCTGTTGCCAGAGAGGACTCCTCAGGAGGAAATCTTAACCCAATGGAATGGGGTCATTTTATCAATGGGACAAGTAGGGGGTTGTCTCAGTAGAGAGCCTGTCGGACATAAAAGAAAAAGCTCCACACTTTGAGGCAGGAAATGGGGGTTCAAATGCTGGCTCCTCCACTAACTTATTCATTCATTCATTCACAAACACCTACCATTGGCCAACTTCATTAGATATGACTCAGACTGTTCCTTGCCTTGGAGAAGCACCCAGTCAAGGTGTGTGTGTGTGTGTGTGTGTGTGTGTGTGTGTGTGTGTGTGTGTTGGGGGGAGACTTGTAGTGTGACAGAAACACAGAGTCTGTGGTGCCCAAAGAGGGCCCTTGACTCAGTCTGGGATTGGTGAGCATTTCTGTAAGAGAGGATACCAGCTGGGTCTTTAAAGGACCCCAGGAGAAGGGGGTGTACTCACCAATAACCTCACGCCTCTGACCTGTGGGGGCAATATCCCCTGCCCCACACGCCAGGACCCAGGCTGCAAAGCCCACGAGACAGAGTGAAAACCTAGCCCCTGTGAATGGGCACGGGGGTGCACGGTGGTGGTGGGATGGACAGGAGGGACCCAGCCCATGCACGAGGCCTGTCCAGGCTGACAGAAAGCAGTTTTCTCATGGCTTGCGAAGTGTCAGGAAAGAAAATGGGAGGGAGCTTCTGCTCCCCACTGTGGCCCCAGAAGGTAGACTTTCAGACCTCTGAAAGCTCTGGCCGAACTGTTTTCTCAGCCTGACCCATACCTGGGACCTCACTGCTCCATGCCTGTCAGCTGGGAAGGCATTTTTCAGGCCCAGAAAGCCCAGGCCCTGGCCCACGTCCAGACTTGGCCTCTCATGGTTCCCCTTCATGCCCCAAGGAGCCCGGCAGGAAGAAGCTGAGTCAGAAGAGTTCAAAGGAGGGCACCTCCTGGGCACAGGGGAAGCAGGTGCACTGAGACCTCACCTACCCTCAGCCTCTTCTCTGCCCTCCCACTCTGGAAACTATGGTGGAGGCCTCATCTTCAGAAATCTCCTGGGAATATACTCAAGCAAGTCAGGGAGGAGGAAAGGTCTCCTCCCACCCCACTGCCACACCAGACTCCACAGCTGCAGAAACGAGGTACTCCAGGACTTAGAGCCAGGCAGGCGGAAGTTCAGATCCCAGCTCTGCCATGTGCCCTGGGCAAGTCATTTAACCTCTCTGAACTTCAATTTGGTTTGCTCACCTGAAAGGAGAGGTCACAATTTCCAAGCTCAAAGAGTTGTAAGGCTTTGGAAATGTCTGTCAAGTTCCCAATGAATAGTCTTCCTCCCCTCCCGTCAAGTCCCGTCCCCTGAAGAGGTTGAATTGATGGGGCAGAGGCAGTAACAGCCTCAAATGTTGGGGTAGGGGCTCCTGTAGGGCAGTGCCGGATGGGGGGATGCTTCTGAAAGGGGAGAGGGCCGGAGTGTCCCGGCCTGCTCTCCCCTCCCCCGCCGGCTTGCAGCCTGCCAGGCGGGCGCGGCAGGAACCCCAGGCCCCGAGCGCGCCCCGCGCCCCGCGAAGCCCCGCCCCACCGCCGGCCCCGGCCGCTCTCCCGGGTGCTGATCCGGGCGTGCCACGCTCCCAGGCCCCGGGCCGGCGCTCAGCAGCCGGTCGGCAGACACCGTGCCTGCTAGTCCGGGGAGCTGGCGGGAGGTGAGAGGAAGCTGGGAGGCGGGTGGCTGCCCAAAGTGATGGGAGGATGCAGCCTCTGGGATCCAGCCTCCGCCCTGCGCCCCCTGCCTCGCGAGGACTGCAAGGCTCCAGCTACCTCCTCATTGCCAAAGAAGGCGGCTTCTTCTGAGGGCCCTCTCCCGCCCCCTTCCTGCTCGGCTGTTTCCCTCCCACCTTCCAGACGGCCCAACCTCTGTCTCTCTCGCTGGCTCATCCTATCTTTGCCCCCTCAACATGGGTGCTCCTCAGAGGAGTACCAGGCCCTGTCTCTCCTCTTTCTCCACCCCACCCTCAGGGAGTTTGGAGCCTTCCCCCAACGCACTAGCTCCGTCCGAGGGCCCCCTGCGGCCCAGCCCTCTCCCCCGGGCTCCGGTTGCCTCCTGGACATCTGTGGGACCACCCCGGGGGCCCCCACACTCAGATATTCAACATCCAACATATCTTTTGTCTCTATCAAAGGCATCAGCAAACTTTTAATTCCGCCTGGAAACTTCAAAGTCTCTTTGCCTCTTCCTTCTCCTGCACTTCCTGTGTCAAATCTGTCACTGTTAATTCTCCCTCTGTAATCCTCGCTTCTATGCACTGCCTCCATCCTTCCAGGCCCAGCTTCCTTCCCCTCCTCTGGTCTTTCTCCAGCTCCCTACCCCAACTCCACCCCTCCATTCCACTCCACCCTGCACCAGGCACTGACTCCCTACCTAGCTGGTCATGTAACTCTTCCTCAAAACCCTCTCCAGTGCTTTCAGGATAAAGGCCGAGCTCCTCAGCCTGGTATTTGAAGTCTCTCGTGTTCGGCCCCGACCGACCTCTCCATTCTCTGATCCACACGGGGCAGGGTCTAGCCCCTAAGCGCGCGCCAGTTCTTTCTTCCTCCTTGACTTGGTACCCTCTGGTTGCCAGGCTGACTCCACCCTCCTCTTGCTTTTCTCTGCCCATCCCCAATCCTGGCCTACTCTTCTTGGATCAGCTCGGCACACACCCTGCCCAGGGGACAGGGTGGGCAGGAGGGACCACTGGGTTCTGAGCTGAGCAGCCTTTGGCTGCCTCCCTCTTCCCTGTCATGTCCCACCACCCCACCCCCCTGCGCAGGGTCACCTCATTGCTTCCACTGGATCACACTTCCCTCAAGGACAGGCCCAAGTCCTAGTCACCTCAGCCCCAGTCCACAGCCTTTGGGCAGCCTCACCAGGTACGAGTGAGAAATGTTGCGGAAAGCAGGAAGGACATACAAGTGAGTGTGGAAGTGAGACAGTGCTTGAGAGCTCAGTGCAGGATTACATCAGAGCAAGGCCTCAAGAAAACGCTGCAGGCGGATGGTGTGGGGGACTCCTTGCCCCACTCTGTGGGAACCACTGCCCACCCCCGCCCAAGGGTAGGCTGTGGCCATGGAGTGTCCCTTAGCCTTCTCGGGGAAGGCGGGTAATTGGCGGAACATGGATTTCATGGAGGCTTGGCCTGAAAACCCCTGGGTGACTCCCTCTGGCTGAGAGCCAGGAGGGGCCCTGCATCTGAATCTTGGCAACTAAAGCCCAAGGGGGGGGGGGGGGGGGGTTGAGTGGAAAACTCTGAGCCATCTCACAGTGCTCCTCTGCTTCCCCCTCAGCCTGGAAGATGTCCCCTGTGACTCCAAGGACAATGCCTGAAGGCCACCAATCCTCGCCAAGGGCCTGGCAGAGTTCCCTGTGTTCCCACACTAAGCACAGACCCCATCATGCCATGGGTGACAAGGCCCTTGTGGACAAAGGGACAAAAAGCCACCCCGGGCTCCAGAACAGCTCTAAGCTGGTGTGGCTTCTTCAGCACCCCAGGAAGGTGGCTTTGGGGACCCAGAGCTGAGGGCTGAGGCACTGTGTGTGCCTGCTTCAGGTCCAGGGTCAGTCTGAGCTGAACTATGAAAGAAAGGGCGACCTCACACAGGGGGAGTAAGCATCTCGCTCCTGCTGGGCAGGGGAATGAAGTGGTGGAGCAGATGGCCAGTTCAGGAAGGGGAGAGGCAGTCAAAATTCAGCCCCTCAGCCCAGAACCCAGTGACCCTTCCTGTCTCCACTGTCCTGTGGATTTGGTGGGGAGCAGGGGTGTTGAACTGGCCCATGGAGGATGGACAGGTTTGGGATGGACAAAGAAAAGGAAGAGAGGGAAGTCAGCCAGGGATGGGGCTAGACCAGATGCTTGGAAGTGCCTTCTGCCTAAGGTCGAGGTCATCTCCAGGAATACGGACCAGACAGCACAACAAGATGCCAGAGCCAGTGGAATCCAACTTCTTATGGTGCAGAGGGGGAAACAGGCAAGAAGGCACAAATATGCCCAGGTCACACAGTGAATAGAAGGAGGACTCTAGACCCAGGACCAGGGACCCCTGGCCACTGTCCCCTCCACTACCTCCTCCTCTTTGTAATCCTCCACCTCTCCCTCCTCCTCCTCACCTCTTCCATGGAGGCACAGGACTAGGAAAGAAGGCTGTGGATACAGCTCGTGACCCTGGGGAGGCATCCCCAGGAATGTGGCGTTCCAGCAGGGATAGGTCCGAACAGGCGTGGCCCCTGTGGCTTCATACCCTGGGAAAGAATTTACTCTCCCTGGGGTTCTGGCCCCCGCTTCCTCATCTCCACCGGCCTCCAATGCGGCACACCAGGATCCTCCTTCCAGGAGGCCCTGATCTACCCACTCAGCCCTAATCTACCTCTTCCCCCCTAACTCCCCGCACCTGAGTGGGGGCGGGAGGGGGTGTGACTCAGTGGGATAACGGCAGCTGCTATATTTGAATGATTACATAAGCCAGGAGGGAGGCAACTGCACTGTGACTCCATCAAGGTCGGTAGACAAGCTGAGGCTGGGCCTGGGAGGCAGGGTCTCCTCCCTCCAACACACAGCTCCAGCCTGGGCTTGGACATGACTCTACGCGGACCTGGGATCTGTGAGCTTGCATTGCTGGACTTCGAGGGAGGTCCTCCCTAGGGCTAACCACACTAGAAAGTCTCTGTTCCCTCTCTACCTTCTTAGAAAAATAACCCCCTGGTTTCTAGAAACCCTACGGCCAAACTTAGACTAAGCCCAGATCCTCCCCGTGAACTCTCTCCAGAAGGAAAGACAGAACTGAAAACATGGTTTGTCACGGACTTAGAAAAAGAGTGCCTGCTGGGGAGGGCACTGGGCATGAAGCTTTGGCTCACCTGCACCATCTGGGAAGGACCTGTGTTCCTTCCCAGCCACACCACTTATTAGCCACCTGATACGGTCAAGTCCATGCCTTGGTTTCTTCAGCTATAAAATGAGAATATCTTCCTCCTGGGGTTTGTTGCAAGGATCAAATGAGAAAACACATGCAAAGCCTTAGCCCAGGAAGTGGTGGGTGCTTCATTGTGGCTTATCAGCATTATCATTTGCATCTGGCTGGAGACCTCCCAGATTGGAATGACCCCTTTGCCCCAGTAACCACTGACCCGGGTGGAAGGTGGGAACCCAGAGGAAAGAACCAATGTCTGAGAGTCCGAAGCCTGGCTAGACTTGCTGTGTTCCCCTGAGGAAGCCCCTGCCCTCTCTGGTCCTCAATCAATAAATGAGCTCTCAGTCAATGAAAGACCCTCAAGGTCCCCAGCTCTGGAGCTCATGTTTGCAAGAGAATCCACCCTCCCGCCCCCCACTGGGGATTCGTGGCTTGTGGCATTGGAAGCTGGGGTGCAAGTACAGATGGTCAGGGTGGGGGTATCCTGGGCTGCTATGAGCTGGGGGAGGGCGCCAGCACAAGGCCCATCTCCTCAGAGCGGCTTGGCAGCTCCCAGGAGGCCATGGGGGGCCCCCTAAGAGAAGGGAGGCTGTGCCCACCCAAGCTGTGTTACCATGACGCTGGTCTCCATGGTGCCAGGCACACAGGAGGAGGGGCTGACGTGACAGGATCTGGAGGCTCAGGACCTTGGGTCCCCTAGGCCTGTCCTTCTGTCCCCATAAGCCCCCATGAGGTCCCCAACCGAAAGCCCCCAGGAGGGAGGGCAGGAGGAAGCACAGTTTCTACCTCACGGGGGTCGAAAGAGTGCCGAGAGGACTCCGAATGACTGAGGCGCAGGGAGAGAGAGACAGGAGCAGAGAAGTGGCAGAGAGGGAAGGATTGAGAAGCTGAGGAGACAGACGGAGGGAAAAGCGGTGGTGGGGAAGGAGGACGCTGTAGTCAGGGAGTGGGATGTGCCTCCCAGGCTGACAAGTGGTGGGAGGGCCGTCCAGCCCATCTCTTTGGTCTCAGTGTTTTGAGGTGGTTGGTGGTGGGAAGACGGAGTGGAGGAGGAGAAGGGTGGGGGCAATTTTCCTAGAGAGCTTTGTTGTGGGGGCGTTCAGACACGTGCCGTGCGCGAGCATATCTGGAAGTGCAGGCTGAGGTGTGCAGGGCATGAGTGCGCGTGTGCGGCCTGTGTGCGCCCGCATCACCAGGTCTCCAGGGTGACAAACGGAGCAGGAGGAGCTGTAACCAGGGCAAAGAAAGTGTGGAAATTTCCACAAGCTCAGAGTGGCATGGGAGAGGGGACACGCCAGGGCTGGACCAGCTCGGGCTGACCAGGGGGCCCTGCTCCGGTAGCTCCTCCCTGGGCCTGGCCCTAGCTGGGGCCAAGTGACTGGGCATAGGCCCACATACTCTACGCACAGTATGGAAGAACAATCCAGAAGAGCTTCCTGAAGGAAGTGTCATATTGGAGGAGAGGTTGGGAGGTTCATGCCAGCCGTACCTATGTGTATATGTGCGACAGACAGACAGACATTCCCCAGATTAGGGCCTGGATCACACGTTGGTCACAGAGCTAGCTAAAGGAATAGGAATTATTCCTTGTTCTGCTGAGGGAAGACCCCAAGGAGCCCATTTGACTGGGATGTGGTTACATTCAAGAGGCAAGAAAGGCAAAGCCCCCAACACCAGAGGCATGGGGGATAGGACCCGGGGCACTTGAGCTGCACCCACGGCACTGAGCTGCACCCACAATGGGCTGATCACTGCAGGGTCACATCACCTTGCCCCTGGCTCATGCTGTTCCCTCTCCTGAAGACACCTTTCCTTTCCCTCTTAACTCCACCTGTAAAAATCTGCTCATCTTTGTAGCCTCACCTCCTCTGTGGAGTCTTTCCTCATCAATACCCCTGCCGGAAGGGCTCCCTCTCCCCCCCGCCTCCAGCATTTACTTATCTGCTCCCCCTCAGTGTCCAGTAAAGCTCTGCACAAAGTACATGTTCAAGAAGTGCTTGTTGAAGTAAAAGATATTAGGCCTGGAGAAGACTCTGGATGCTATGTCTCCCCAGACATGTTTGGGAAGGGGATTATCAAGGGATAGTGCTGGTACTTCACACATATTAGCTCATTTAATCCTCCCATTAGTAGGTACTATTAATATCTCCAAAGTAGATGAGAACAGTGAGGATCAGAAACCTCAGGAACTCAGCCAAGGTTCCAGAGCTTATACGTGGGAGCGTCGGCATCTGCCCAACTGGCATCCACACCCATGTTTTTCCAAAACTTCCAGCTGTGGGCAGGGGGCTCGGGAGCCACCAGAGCATGGGGCCAGGTGAGAAAGCCTCAGCTCCAGGCCTCCTGCCAATCCCTTGGATCTGGGGGAAGGAGGAGGCAGGGCCCATCTTCCCCTCCCCTGCCCCATTGATTTCCTGCATAGCCTGGGGGTCTCCTGAGGCCTGGAGGCCCTCCAAGGCTGCTGAACACTTTGCAGTGTGGGCAGGTTGAGCAGGAAGGAGGTAGCAGAGACAGACAGACAGATAGACAGACATCCCACCCCATCACCCAGCCCTTCCCCCCTTCCCTCCTCCCTCTCCCTCCATAATGCTCTCACCACCCAGACTGACTTGCCATAGCCTTTTCTCCCAGGGCTCACTGTGGTCCCCTGCGATCAGGCCCAGACTTGGGTCACCCGGTCCTTCTCTACCAACACCTCAACCTACCCTCAGCCTGGCTTGCACCCCTCCCTACCATGTGCACCTGGCAAGGCTTCCAGTTTTCAGGGCCAGCTTGGGGGCACCTCCTCCCCCAGAAAGAGCTGCTCCCCACCCCTCAGCCGGTCTAGCTCTGGGCTCTTCACACATCCTACCCCTCACCCTCCCCCCAATCCCAACCTCAAATATGTGAATATAAACCACTCAGGGTCCCAAGAGGCCCCATTTCTAGGAATCCTTGTGACCAAGACCAGCAGTCTCCTGCCCTAATCCACCCATCATCTGTTGTCATTGCCATAATTCATTAAGGTTGAGGCCTGAAGGCTCCTGTTGGGACGTCGTCCCCGATCCCAAGGGAAAGCACTTTAAGTTATCATTAACTCCTGACAGTTCAGATCCCCTTTCCCAGGGGACATATGGGGCCACTTATAAGAGGAGAGAGAAGAGTTGAAATCAGGAGGGATGTGGAAGAGGGAGACCCCCTCCCCCTGAAAGGGGGATTGTAGAAATGGACCTCAGGCCTGATTCAGGAGAGCTATGTGACCTTGGGCAAGTCACCTCCCTTCTCTGAGCCTTTCTTCCTCTGCCAGGCGGAGACAGTGCAGAGAGCGCAGGTACTGACCCACAGTGGGTACTTGGAAAACGGCTACTCTCTTTCTGGCTCCTAGATCACGGGAGTCCAAAGCACTTGGTGTTGCCTTCCAGAATATCACTAGTCTTGGAGTCAAAGGCAGGGCCCGTCCCACCCCACACTCCAACAGAACAAGGCCTGGGCCAGGACAGCCACACTGGGGTCTCCAGAACCTGTTCTTGGACCAGTAATGTTGAGCTATCCATGGCTGCCCCCTGGTGGCCTAATTGAGTCACTGCAGCCTATCCCTGAGCCTGGGCAGTGATATTGGCCTCCCGGCATTGGGGCATTTCCAGTCTCACCCACCCTCTCTCTAGGCTTCAGAACTAGCTGGTCAGTCCAAGGTCAGATCCAGGGAAGAATTCCAGCCCCTGAGCACTTGGACAATAATCTTGTCCCAGCTGCAGGCAGGTAAGAGGGGGAGACTCAAGGGGCTTAGCCCCAGCCTGTGAAACTGGCCAGGAAACCCATTCCAGTCTGGCATCCACCTCCCCTTCTTAGGGGGAGGCTGAGCCTGGAACATGGAACCTGGAGGAACCTTCAGGTCCCCAAGACCCCATCCATCCACTGGCCTTCCCCAGAGCCGGATCCTATGAATCAGAGGTCATGTGACCCATCTCCACCCCCTTTGCCCAGCCCCCATTGGCTGAGGCTAAGGTTGGAAGGTCAGCCTGTCCGCCTGCTGAGCCCCTGGAGAGAGGCTGGTAATGAGGCACTAGGCAGAGGCAGGAATGTGGTGTCTGGCCCCTTCCCAGGGAGTCCCAAATAGGTCTCTGAACAGCTCATTATCTCCCCCACTTGCCAGGGCCTTGTCTTCCTGGAGGAGATAACGAGGCACTGCCCAGTGAGGGCAGCCTCCTGGGGTAAGGCAGGGCCCACCTCTGGAGGGGCATGCATAGGCATCAAGGGACACCTGAGACTCTTCTTCCTAATTTAATAAAGCTCCTGTGACTCTGTGACCTTGTGTCTCAGAGGAGCTGGTGGGGCGCTGCCCTGAGTCCCTCACAGGCTACACCCAGGCCCTGGCCCAGACTCTGGACTGCAGCAGGGAAAGGGGCTCGCTCCAGCTGGGGTCTGTCCTGGCCAGGGTCAGGACCAGCCTTCCCCAGCCTGGCTGCACAGGCGTGCAATGGGGATGGCATGGAGCTGGGCCGGGGCTCTGCCTGTGGCTAAACAGCTCAGGGCCCGGGTCCCCCCAGCTTCATGGCACTAGGCACTCACGTCTGGGCCTCCTGAACTCCTGGCCCCTCCTACACCAGAACACCTAAAACCCCCATCCAATCACAGGCCTCAGCAACACAGGATAAAATATACAGATATATTTATATTATCAAAAGGCCCCCAAAGTGGGGAAGGGGCACCAGGCAGCCTGGGCCCTCCCAGTCAGCCTAGACTAGAGGGGGCTCCTGAGGTCCCCCAGGCCCAGCTCTAGGCTACAGAGAGACATACCCAAGAGCTCCCTCCCCATCCCAGCTGAGTGTTCCTTTAGAGCATCCACTTTTTGCTGTTCTGGAGTTTGGGACAAGGGGGTGGGCACCCTTCCAGCGGGGCCCCAGGGCCTTGGGCCTCTGCAAGGATGGTGGTCCCCCAGAGTTCCTGACTGACGCCCATCCCATCTCTCCAACCCCTCAAACTCAGGGTGGGTGACCCTGGACAGGGGAGCAAGGCCAAGCCAGGAGGGCTGAGCACCTGGACAGAGCCCATGAGGGGTTCCTCCTCAGGCAGACCCTGCTGCCCTCCACTTCCTGGCCAGGGAACCCAGTGCTGCAGTCAGGATGTGGGGCATGGGGGTGAGGCTTCCTCATGCGCCCCCTGCTGGCTCACACCGGGCACGTAGGGCATGAGGGTGTCCGAACAGGAAGGCTTCATGGCAGCAGAGTCCCAGAGGCAGGGGCTGGCTCCCGCGCGCTCAGACGTTGCGGAGGAGCTGTGGGAAGGCACAGAAGCCCAGATTCCATAAGCACTTTGTGAAGGTTCACAGGGGCCGGCGGCCACTCTGTAATGCTGGCCTGGGAGTGCTCAGGTCAGCTGGGGTCCCCCAGGGCCAGGCAAAGAGGGGACTCCTGTGAACTATGCCAACCAAAAGAGCCTGTCAGGATTGGTAGGAGGACAGAGGGAGGGGGCGGGGGGGAGGGCAATCAGAAGTGGAGAGGTGACTCAGGTGGAAGGTGGACCCAGCCAGGCCCCGGCCCTCTGCCCGCAGGGACTGAAAGCCACTCACAGAAAGGGGGTCCGCAGCAAAGGCGGCCACACTCCGGCGCATCTCGTTCTCACTGCCACGCAGGGGGATCAAGGACACGCTGCCCAGCCGGACCTCAGGCGCTGCCCGGGACACACGGGAAGGCTCCGAGGGCCACACCAGGCCGTCGTGCTGGGGAGCAGGTAAGGGGAGGGCACTCAGCTCAGCCGGACGCTCAGCTCTGGGTCCACCCGCCCTTTCCAGAAACGCCTCCAGCTATGAGCCAAGGTGACACCCTCAGCTTTGATCCCAGTCAATATGAGAAGCAGCTGTTAGAGGAGAACATGACGGTATCCCTGGCAAAACGCAGCCAGTGATGTTACCCCACAAACTCCCACCTCCAGGTCCACAGACTGCTCCAAGAATGCGGCACCAAGAAGACCATTCTAGAGGAACGTGTGTGTGCCTCCTTTCACCAGGAACCGAGAAAGCCACCTGTTACCCTTTAGGCTTGACTACCAAGAAGCTCAGGGCTAAAAGCGTGCAGCTTAGGGCCCTGGTATAGTTCTGTCTCCCTTTCCCCCAAACAATTCTGAGCTCTCATTTAAAATTTATGGCTGGAGTCCACCCCCCTCCCCCCACCCTGGCCCTGCGCTGGCTCCAAGCCCTTCCTAGCCTGTTCCCACCTGGCCCACTGCAGCGGCCACCTGACCCCCTCAGTTCCTCCTCCCCTGCACGCCACATCCAGAATGAGACCTCTCTGACGCAAACCTGCACACCATTTTCTTGCTTCAAACTCTCCCTTCAAACTGCTGACTAGGTCAAATTCGGCTTCCTGGGAATGGCCTTTAAGGCTCTTTGAGATCTGGCTCCTGACTCCCTCCCTTTCCAGCGTCAACTTCTGGCACTCCTGGCTTCTCTCTTTGCACCCTGCCGGGCAAGCTGTGGTTCTCTTGCCATGCTTTTGCATCAACTGTTCCCTCTGCCTAGAAGCCGCCCCCCACCACCGCCTTTGCAGGGTGAAGGCTTCGTCATCCTCAGACTCAGCTCCCGAGACACCCCCTCCCTGCCGCCTTTCCCACCCACCCGCCACCTCCCCCAGGTAGGGTCCCCGGGCTTTTCTCTGTCTCCACACACTGATCACACTGGGCTATTGAACAGGCCACTTCGAGGTCTGTGTTCCTTTCCACCTGGGGAGCGCCTGAGGGCGGGGATCTGCACCCTCTGTCTCTAGCATGCCTGGCTTGGGGCTGGACCAGCATGGCCTCTAGGAAGGGCTTACTGAGTGAATGAACAAATGAGTTAAAAGCAACTTAAAATCTCCTTGAAGCAATTGGTGGCCTATATAGTGAAGAAACAAACATACCCATTGCCCAGAATGGAATCCTCCCAGGACCCCACCCTCCTCCTGGTACCTGCACAAAGAGGAAGGTGGCAAACCACTCCCGGAGTTCCATCTGCGTCTCACAGCAGAGGTACCTGCGGGGTAGGGCACAGATCTGGACACTGCCAAGGCTGAGCAGGGAACACCCTGCCTGTCTCCCCAGCCCAGGGCCTCCGGGCAGGGCACAGATGTGGACAGTGAAGGGACCCAACCAAAGGGGACACGCAACCATCCCTCCTCAGCCTGGAGTCTCAGGCCAGGGCCCTCACTCACCACTGCTGCTTCTCATGCTTCTCAGTCTCGTGCACCACTGTGAAGCCCCAGCTGCAGGGGAGGGACAGGTGGAGTCATTTGTCAGCCCACGGAGGCCTCCCAGCCCAGGTGCCCAGGACAAAGCCCAGACGCCTGGGCCAGAGCCAGGGGGCAGAGGTCAGGGCCTTCTTGCAAGCACAGCATATTCTGGCCACCACCTCTTCCTCTCAGCCCACACCAGCCTCCCAGGCCCCTGGCTCCCCACCCCCTAGTCCCTGCGAGACAACCAGGCACAGCCTGCGGGAGGAGAGGAGAAAGTCAGGAAACCAGGTCTAGCGACTGCAATTAATAACAATAATGGTGGCCTTGCATCACTTTCCATCTCAAAAACATACAACCGCCCTCTGAAACAGGTGTACCATTATTTTCTGCCTTCTACAGATGTGGGAAGTGAGGCACAAGAAGGGCCCAGAGGTAGTGGGTGACAGGATTTCAATCCAAGCCAGTGGTTCGCAAACATGAGCAAGCATCGGAGTCCCCTGGATGGCTTGTTACCACACAGACTGCTGGCCCCACCCCCAGGGTCCAGGACTCAGCAGGTCTGGGGTGGGGCTGAGAGTCTGGGAGACCATACCCTCAGAACTATGGTACCAACCCCTGTCAAGTTCAAAGCCCCCCCACCCCCCCAATCGGTTCTGAGCTCTCACAGGCCCCAGCCCCAGCTCACCAGGTGGGTGGCCGCAATTTCTTCTTCACTCCCAGGTAGACTTTGAGACTCCTGACAGGCCACTCCTTCTCAGGCCGGTGACTCTGGGATGGGGGAGGGCAGAGGGACAGCGCTCAGTCAGTGGGGGCAGGAATTGGGGTCACTGTGTACCTCCCACCTCCCTCTCCCCAGCCCTCTTTGCATCCCAGCACAGGGAACCTCCTTCAGGAAGCCTTCCAGACAAAGCCCTTCCTGTTCGCGATCCAGCCCAACTGAGCCCCCCAGGCCTCTCTCCCTGCAGCGGCATCAGACAGTCAACCCTCAGTCCCCGCAGCGGCTGTCCCCGCAGGACGACACAGAGCAGTGATCCCCAAGCCCTCCCTGCTGCCCTGCAAACCGGAGAACGGACTCGCAGCATCAGCTGACCCAGACTGTCTGTGGAGGGAGAAGTCTGCACATCACCCTCCGCGCGTGGGACCTAAGAGCCCCAGCTGGCTGCTTCAGTGCGTCTGTCTCCGGTCATTCATTCCTCACCCCTCTCCACCCCACGGAGGCTCCAGGGTTGACCGTGTGAACAGCTTCTAGCTCTTGGGTTCCACCAGGGGAAGGCTCATGACTCACGCTGAAGCAGGATGGCTCTTTGGTAGACCAAAGGAAGAACTTTCCAGTGGTCTAGGTCAGGCAGGGAGAGACCGATGTACTGGGGAGGAGCAGCAGATCACTGACAAGCACACCTCTGGCCCCCCCGCCCTGCACATGGGTCTGGCCTTGGAAGGAGCAGGCTGGCTCCAAGGCAGAGGTATGGGAGCAGTGACCCCCAAGGAAGAGGCGGATTGGGGGTCAAGCTAATGAGCCTTCCTCTTGCTTTGGGGGCCACCTGCTCCAAGCCCTGCCCCCACCAGGCACCCCAGGCAGCAGCCGGGCACCAGGGTGGATGGTAGGGGAGGGGACTCACTTACAACCAAAACTGGGGGTCAAAGATTGAGCCGCCTCCACCCTGCTCCCACCACTGCTCCCAGCCACCCCCAGGCATGGTTCCACGGGGGACTAGAGGATGGCCAGGGAGGTGGAAAGTTCTGGGGATTGGTAGACTCCCTGTGAGGCTGCTAAAGGATGGGCTGCCTAGGGATGAGGGGAGACTTGGGTGCTGTCAGAGGGGATGTAGCTTAAGAGGACTTACTAGGACCTACTGCCCTGCTTTTACCCTGATCCTCCCTGAGAACCAAGGCCCTGATGGAGAAACCCTATGTCTCCTACACATAGCACCTGACCTGACAATGGCTATGTGCCCAAGAGGGCCTGGAGCAAACTGGGCTGCAGGCAGGAGGGCACGGGGCAGTGGGATGGGAAATCAGGCTGCGGAGACTGGGCAAACACAGTGTGGGTGAATACAACAAGGAAGAAAACCTCCATGCAGGCAGGGAAGAAGCCAGGCCGAGAGCACTGAAGACGTCAGACGGCAGGTTGGAAGGAACCAGGTCATGGGGGTAAAAAGACTGGAGACAGGGGTCATGAAAGAAATGGGTCTGCAGGCAGGGAAAACAGCAGGCTCGGGGCAGGACGGGGGGAAACTAGGTTGCAAGTATGGAAGGCAGCAGGCTGAGGGCCTGGAAGAAGTTGAGCTGTGAGTGCCAGGGAAAGAGAACCAGAAGCAAGGGGTAGAGTGAGTTGCGAGTGGAAGCAACAGGCTCATGGGTGTGACACAGGAATGACGACGGTTCTAGTCAGGGTTTGGAGATAACTGTGGGAACCAAGGAATTCAAGCCAGGCTGTGGCTCCCTGAGAATGCAGAAAAAACTGTCCTCAGACCTCCACTTCCTCAGGCTCTGGTGTGTGTGGGCTGGCGTATGCGTGGCGCACACGTGACAGGACAGTGGCCGAGGTGGGGAGGGGGAGGGGGACATCAGTCAATGTGGGACGTCGTTTCTAATCAAACAGCTCATGTTTCCTGCATCTCGGAGGTATGAGGTCACTGGAAGAGAATAAAGTTCACCCCTTGATGCTCAAAGACCTCTGCTGGAACCAAGATTTTTCTAGAATGTGATTCTCCAAGGTGTTTAACAATGGAAAGATGCCCGGGACGAAGCATCTTCCATTTAACATATCCTGAATTGCTGGGTATGGTCCCAATTTCAAATATTCAGTCTGTTGTACCATAAACCAGCAAATACCAGAACTACCAACACCTCAGTAGCCCAACCACACCCTCCTGGGGCTTCTGTCAGGGCAAAGGGGCTGGCTGCCATTCAGAGAGCACCACTTGGCCCTGCACTGAGCAGCCCAGCTGCTGGGGCCTTGATTCCTGTATTTCAGGGAATAAAGAGCTTAAACTCTGATGCTAACAAACCTGGGTTTGAATTCCAGGCTACCACCTAGAGATTGCCTTAGGCAAGTCACACAAAGCCTGTTTTCTCGCCTGTGAAATGGGGACAATATCCAATATCCCTCCTCAGGAAGGACAATAACGAGATTACGTGTCCTAGTACGTGGAGGGCTGGGCACCAAATCTAGCTCGATAAACATTAGATTTTTCTTTCTTCTAGTTCTCCTGACTTCTCTCCTCCATGCTAAGGGATCAGCAGCTGCTTTTCCAGGTGCCTCGGCCATCCTCCTCCTCCTCTGCCCACACTGATGGTCTTGCTCTGCGCCAAGGGGCTCATATAAAGAGGGGGTCAGGGACATAACATCCCAGAGCCAAGGGAGACTGACTGGAGGGGTGAACAGACCCAGAAGTAAGTAATCATAGAGGGAGGCAAAGGAGAGAAGACCAGGCATTCCCCACAAGGGTCTGTAGGAGCCCAGACTGCATTAGTAGAGGTAGAATGTGCAAAGAGAGGGAGGTGAGGTTCCTAGTCTATCTGCTCTGCTCCGTCCATGGCAGCTAGGCCTGTCCAGTGTCCTCAGGAGAGGCAAGGGGCAGGAAGGACAGAGTCTGTGCAGCTGAGTGGTAGAGGCAGCTGTGGGAGCTCAGGCTAGAACGCTGGGCTTGGAAACACATTTCTGCTGCCCACCTCTGCAGACATCTATGCTTTGTGGCCCCTGAGGCATAGCTGGGACCCACAGGGCCATCACAGGAGGCAGGCTCTCAGCTGAACTGGAGGAAGGGAGGCAGAACTATCCCTCCCAGGCAGAACTATCCCTCTAGGAACAGCGCAGGCCCGAGGGAGGAGTGGATAAGCTCCCCTCTCCCAGGGGTGTGCACGTAAGGGCTGGCAAGCAGCCAGGGAGGCTGAGCAGGAACTCCTACCCCAGGTGGGATTATACCACAAGCCTAGGCAGTCCCAGCCCAGCATTGTAGGATCAGGGCGGTGGCGGGGCGGGGGGGGGGGGGGGGGGCACCCGGGCA